>NC_051122.1:8062819-8322836 GCF_014839805.1 Manduca sexta
TTATTTTTTGTATTTTTGTTGAGGCACGTTATACAAAATGCACGTAGAGATCGGTAAGGCGATGAGTACACGAGCCCATTAAACTGTAAGTACATTTATTCATGGAAGCATGTGCAGCGGTAGTTTAAGTTGAGAACCTATTTACCAGTTACACAGACACTCACGAAAGAGGTAGTTGAACAAGTGTGACCACAACTCAGTGGCGAATTGTGTCGAGTGCACTCGCGGCCGGTCTTGCACGCCAAATGCTTTTAGTGTGTTATAAACTTACGAAACAGAGTGAAAATCGAGTTGTGCCAACTTTCGCCCGCACCACCGCTGATATTACTTCTATTTTACTTTTGCATCGTGAAATTTGATCGAGGTATCGGAGTGCGGGAATGGCCTTATTGAGTACTCGATAAGTTATGAAAGTTTAATGAAAATCGTCTTAGATGTGCCCGAACGGTATATTTTTGTTGCTTTTCTGTAATGTAAACCTGTTATGACGTAAAAATATTGTTATGAGATTAAAGCTCATATCTATAATCATACTTCTTAATCTACTTAAATTATAAAAACGATCTCAATGGTTATCATAAACCGACGTTTGTTATAAAATATTCATAGAATTTTCTTTACATCTTCAAAAAATTACAAATACGGTCTTGGGTTGGCATAGAGGAAAAGTTAACTATCGCTTACTATTTAATTTTAAAAATTATATACGTAGCATTAATGAAATTGAAAAGTTAGAAATATAAAGAAACCCGTGAAAATTTAAATAAAATTAAACAAATTTCATCAAATAAAAAGATTTGTCGCCTGAAACGGGCACGACGCGAGCATCCGACGTCACCCACCTGTGCCTCCGCTTACAGCTACAAGTTATTGACAAATCGACAGGCTTCACAGAATTTTCTCACCAACTGATGTAAAATATAAAATGAGACTGACGATCTTGATTTCACAGAGATTTATTTTCGTTTTGTTAAATGGTATATAGATTTATTTATATTGTGAAATTGCAAGTGTTAGTCATTATTACGTATTGTTTCTGTTAGTTAATTATTTCAATGATGAATAATTATAATTAAACATTGATCATTTTCGTGGAACAAAAATCTAGCTTAATGTCCTCTCTAGAATTCGTGGTTATCAATTTAGGTGTTTCTGGTATAAATCCAGGATAAATTTTATAAATTACTCACGGAAAATAGCACATATGTGGTACTTTAAGTTCGCCTTAAGCAATTTTCAACCCTATATGAATAGGTCTTTCACCTCTAGGCTTCCGCTTGAGGTTATTTTAAAAAACTACTCCACCATATTTTAAAAACGCATTTTACTTAGCCAAGAAAATGATAAGCATGTATCCAAAAATACCTATATTTCAAAACAATAGTAGATATCAATCACTGTATCAATTATAGTCCTCTTACAATTCGTAATATACCAAAACATTTTCAGACCTTGAAAAGGCAACGAAGAATAAAACAAACAAAAGAGAATAATCGATAACCGTAAACGATATGGACAGTTGAACTATGACAAATATAGAATTCGCGTGTTCAGTGTTGTTTGGGTGAAGTGTTAAGTGTTAAAAGCATGATGTGAAGAGACATTAGTGAACAAAATGTGGGCCGCTGAGCTGAGCTGTATTTTTATATTGTTCGGTGAGTATTCAAATTATTCATAATAAAGACTCATACATACATTTATTAACACCAGTGGTCGTCCAAAGGACGAAAATATTTTTTTATTTTAACGTTTCAGCATTTTTTCCGTATATTATGAACATTAATTATGCCAAATGTTCCATTCCTCGGTGCGTTCAATGTTTTTTCTTTACGCATTAATTACGACGTAAGTTCGATCCCACTTTGGGTGTGTTTGTACCAAATCGACTATTGAGTTGTCCGAATTTGAATGTATGCGTATGTAGCATATGTACGTATCAATATTAGACATACTATAAAAGCTCGTAAACTCTATGTAGTGTCACGTGTTTACACGCGTATAGTCATGCTGCCCGATACAGACCCAGTTTTGCTTGACTTGATGCAATATAGAGAAAAATAATTTATAAACAGCAATAAAATTAGTCTTATAATTTAAGTATTTAATTTTTCGCCGGATTTTACCGGCAGCGTTGCGAAATAGTTATTATAAGGAACAAATAATCTATAATTCGACTATACAAAACGAACTAAAAATAAGTAACGACTGTAATTCGTATTTAAAGTGCGACCGACCTAAATGTATGTCTATGTTTGTAAATCTGCAACTATTTCTGTAATTCTAATTGATGCGCATTCATTAATTGGCTTAAACGATGTAGAGCCATTTTCAATAAGAAATCCCAATCACTTTTTGCGATGTATCTAAAAAATAGACCAATCAGACCAACGTTTTTTCTGACATACTTACAAATACGTTATTTTGATTGGTTTATTCTCGGAATCGGATTGAAGATTGAGATTGGGATCGATTATTGAAAACGGCTGTTAATGTTAGTATTAGAATTGATTGATAACTAAAGTGTCTCATATTTCGTAGATTTGGAATTTACTTCGAATTTTTACATTTATTATGAAATACCTGTGCAACATTTAAGTTCATAATATCGTAAAAGCCTTTATCATTATAATTTATAACTGTTAAAACTACTAAAAACATTCAAAAACAGGTGCAAGTATGCGCAGGTGAATTTAAACTTCGAAAGAGTCCAACACAAAAGTCTAAACAAGTTTGAAAATTAAACTTTTCACAATAAATTATAATTTTACTCATGAATTACGCATTTCAATGTATTAACATGACAATGGACGTGTATTACAAGTATAAAAGCATATTGTTTGCTGTCAGATGGACAATAAAGAAAACAGTCATGACCCCGTCGCAATTCGGTTTCCAATTCAAATAAATGAAACCCTTTTATCTGAGTAACAAAATTTCTTTTTCAATAGGCTGACTATATAATGAAATATTTGCAAAATTCACCCGGTTAATGTTCAAAAAGGGAGGGGGGTGTAAAAAATAACGGTACGTGACGGAAACAAAACACGTTTTTATCGTTGAAAGGGATCCGACTAATGGACATTGAGCTCGGATGCTCTCGGCTATTATCGGAACGTTACGGAAAACTTCTAAAACGAAAAGCATATTTATCAGTATTTCATTTCTTATGAAATCCGTGATCATTTTGAAATTGCATTAATATGTGAAACTACATACCCGTCTTTACCTTATTTTTTAGTTTCGCGGAGTAAGTCCCTTATTACTACCGCCCAGCCTTCGTGGGGGGCGACTGAGCGGTTATGCTGGGGTAACCGTGCCTTACGGTCCGGCGTTGAGCCGCCCGGATTTGATGACGACCTTCGGGCGACCGCCGAACCGAGTCCCTAACCCTATGTACAACTAACCTATGCACGGCCTACCAGCTAAAACTCCGCGGTGGCCCTCTTCGGCGCATTAGGGACGGCTGCGGGCTTCCTCTGACGGAAGTGTCTAAGTCTTCGTCCACAGCCGCCCCTGCGACCCGTCTTTACCTGCTAACATGGTACCCAAAAATCATTCAAGATAACCAATGTTTTAATTAAAATTCCTGGTTTTACTTTTCTTACTTTTTTATCATTTAATAGTACGAATGTAGCCCATGCGTGATTGTATTTCTGACTAAAAGTTGCCGCTACAACCAATTCTCTCAACGAGTAGTAATAATGGCATTAGGGCGCGTAAAATTAAATAAAATTTTAATAACATTTATTTCGTTCGGTGCTTAATTTTATTGTAATTCTACGGTCACAATAATTTATTATAAAGTGTTATTTTCAAGAAAAAGTCCCGCAATCCTCACATTGTAATGGTATGTGTATTAAGGTGAATAAAACACGTACTGTTTCGCTCGGAGCGATCTTCGATCCAATTATGAAAGGAGCAATTAGCACCGTATTAATTAAATACGCCGCTTTTAATTACATAAATTCCAACTGCTCGCTAGAGGTGTATGAAATGAGGATTATATTAAAAATAAACTATTATTATGATTCCAACATGGACTATATTTTTTCAACACCAGCTCGTAGCCACGTTGAGAGTCGTTTTAAAACATAATTGGCACACACATTGAGATGACAAGAGTGCAGTAACTAAGCCTCTGTTTTATAGTATGTATTCTACACTTGCTCACTTTCACATCTACAGGAATAACACGATAGAGTATCTAACAGTAGCAGGTCTGAAGAGGACCTCGACGTGCATCGATTTAATCCCCATGTATATTGCTCGATATTGCATAATTAAAGGTATTGCATTATGAAAGTCGACTACTACTTTTACTAACTAAAGAAGCGGCGATGGCATAGTCAGGAGTGAAATAGACTGTTGATACGAATGTCCGCAGGTTCAAACACAAGATCACGCACCTAGGACTTTTCTTAAGTTAAGTATTCTTTGTAAATTATCGCTTTATTTAACATAACAATCATGCAGGTTTGCTCACCTGAGAAATTCTGTATAAGAATTTTGAGGGTATGTGAAGTCTGCCAAACCGCACGAGGTCATCGTGGTGGCCTAAGGTCTAATCCCTTTCAATAGTAGAGGAGGCCCCGTGCCCAGCAATGAGACAGTATACATTAGAAGATTCATATTATTATAATAAGCTATGTCGGGCATCATACACGGGGATGAAATCGACGCACATTGATATCTTCTATAGATCTGCTTCAGATAGATACTCTATCGTGTTACTTATTGTACAATTTCCGAAGAGATAGACGGAGAGTTATTTTTTGACGAGCCTTTTCCTTCCCGTAATAAAGGTCCAGACTATCATCAAACCCGATACGATTTCCAGACTGGGCTCTGGGGCTGACATTGATTATTTCGCAATTAATAATTCAATATCACTTAACCCGAACTAGGGATTAAAACGGGGATTGGCGTTACAACTATATACCATTATTCGATACACACGTTTAAGATTACTTAAGCCATTACGAGTCACTAATAATTATTAAATTACCATGACACTCAGACGTCAGTATTCATTTCCAACGTTTTACGTGTTATTTTTCTGTCCGTGTTAGCCAATTAGCAATCTTGGGCGGGTGATAGTTACTATTCAAACGAACAGTGAGCAGTGAGACGCTCAAGTCACTGCCTCGGGCGCTTGTTGGCGCAGTCCTAGTATAAACATCTCATCAAAATCGAGCTGTTTATTTAAATCAAGACTTATCGCAAGCCAATTTTTTCTGCTTTCCCGAGCTTTAATTAACGATGTTGAATCTTTGGATGGTATTTTACGTGTAACGAGAACATTTCACAGCATTGCGATGGTTTTTAATACGTATGTTTATTTATTTTCGAAAATATATGTTAATAGTTTTTAGTCGCCATTCATTATTTTCATACCAATATTTATTGCTGCGGACGTATCTGATTAACATATTTGGACCAAATATGTTAGCTGATTTTATTAAATATTACTAGAAACATAAATAAATGTCATTATGCTATCTGTTACACGCTGGGCCCTTATTCTGTATGATAGTGTAAACGCGTAACGCGGCCGTGTCATGTTATCTTCGAGAAATGTGTGTGGAATGGTATTCTGTAAGCCGAATTTCTATAGTCCTAGACATGATGCGTTGTGTTACGAGCTTGTTACGCACTGTCAAAATAACGTGCGGGATAGAGAATAAGGTCCCAGGTTTATTCACCAAACGCAGGTAATTGTTTTATAAAATATATATTGAACATTAAATATGGTTTTGTGATCACAAACATATTGGCGGTTTATTAATAGCTCGTATCTATATACAATAAATGGTAGAGCGTTTCAGACAGTTTAGTCATACACAGCTCTAGTAATGGACTACTGAATGCCTACCGTTTCATAGGTTGGGTAATTTTTTAAAAATCTAACCAAAACATAATCACTCTGTCTGTCAAATAATTCCGAGGGAGAAGAAAGATTATTGCAGTGCTCTAATAACTTTATATTCTCCGGGACTCCCGGAATGAACAATATTATGATTACTTTCGCTAATGTAATTTTATTAGTCGTAAGTTATTATTGGTAATCATAACTTATTTGTCGAAGTAAAACTATTTTTTATACTTTATCATGACTTTTTATATTATGATCTTCCGACTTTGCAGCCTTCATGGTTACGGGCTGGATTTCTTTGCAATTATATTATTCATATACGTTTACATACTGTCAGTAATATACAGGTTTCGTAGTCATAAGCATTGGCTTATTAAGCTATTGAGCTTACCGATGCGTAAAGTAACTGGGCAAAGTCTTCATGACAATTTAATTACAAAGGCTATGCACAGTATAACTATAGGATGTTGCGGTACTCATTTGAAGCAATCAGAATTTGTGTCATTTTTTAATTTGAGAAACACTGTTGACGTTTCTGGGAATTTGTCATAATTGCCTTTAACACATTGTGAGAGGGAAACACTTTGGAAGCATTTTTTAGCCCTACCTCCGTTAATTTATTTATTTAGCAAATTTTATATACAAATGTTTACTCAACTTTAGAGTTGTGCAGAGATAACCTTAACACCTTCGTTTAAGCCGGTTTAAAGTTAGCAATTTTTTCTATTAAAATATCCATTATTTTGGCTTATGTTAGCTAATTCTCTTTTCGGTTTGTTACAAATCACATTTATTGACCAAAACTCCGAATGCAGCTTTCTCAGTTGCTTTTACGGGCATGCGATCGCAGTTGTCGGTTGTCACCAAATGGGTGCCATTTCGTTCGTCCGATCGTTAATAAAAGTCGGAAGCTTAGAGTTCCCGCCACTAACTGGCCAGCGGACACACAATCATTCGTCCTTCCGCCTAGATTTTCATTCGTTTTCATTTAATAGTATTATTTGTGCTGGATTAAATTCATGCAATGAGGAAGTTTTTTGAAGTTTTAATTGCGTTAAAATATTTACTATAACATAAATTGAATGGAATATAGGTGCAACATTTTTTAATTTATTCACATTTTTGTATATGCATACTAATTAAAATTGTAAAAAAATAAGTCCGTCAACATTAACTCATTACTCACGTTCAACTGTACTAATAAATCTGAATTTCATATTTACTTGGAAAGAAATCATTCAACCGGAACCTCTTAAGTAATTAGACCGATGCATCGCCAAATAAAAAAATAAAAAATATGAAACTAATAACTTACTGACCCGTTTTGCCGTAGTGGAGCAAATAAATTTACTTTTACGTTTGATCACTTCAAAAATCCATGGGCAGTGATAAAATATTCATAGGAGCGAGCGTACGTCCAATATTTTACGGAAACCGGTCCGGGGCCGCGACAAACTTAATATTTTAAAGTCGGAATTCTAACGTGAATCATAAGGATTTTCGTATAAGCGAGTTAGGGAGTACAACTTGGTACAAACTTTGTTACTTTAATTACACAACATAAATACCTTAAAACAATTATTGTTTGTTGTTCGATTCAGTTTATGTTGAATTTGTAATGAAATAAACCACAATTGACTCTAGTGTTGTGGAAGTTCTATGTCTGTGTACAGTTGTTGTTCAGGGTGCAATTTCATGATGGCGCAACTCAAATTTGTGAAACTTATACGCGTATAAAGTCATTCAAAGTATATTGTTTTCTTGATGGCTTTATTGCAATAAAAAATACACGTCGAAGTGAAAACCTAATCCTTTTTTTATGTCGGTTAAAAATATGCATACTTATAAATACACGTAATATCATTGTTAAAATATAAATCCGAAATAAGATTAAAACTATATTAGAGCCCCTTGCATTCTCATGATTATTATCCAAATATAAACAACATGAATTAAGACTTAGAATGAGCAAAACGAACTGACATGATGATATTAGTTAATGCACAATGGATAGATTAAGTGCTTTTTTTTAATTTATTTATTTTGAGAAAAATAAACTGTTACACAGCACAGCTTATACAATAATTATAAATTAAAAAGTTAAACTTGCAGCCCAACCAACACAGTTGTCCCAATATTAGCTTATAGTTAATATAATATGATGATAATATAATATGATAGTTTGTACCTGCATCACAAAATCGTTATCAGTAAACGTTAGAATAAACAAACACTAACTTACTTGAGCTTTTTCTATTGTTTTAAAGATTATGACTCACGCTGTGATTGCTTATAACCAGACTAATAATTACGTAAGTGCCTATAGCTATATCTATGTGTAGATTTTAAAAGAATTATTCTTAACTCCGTTAGCAATCCTTAACCAATATATAAATAAATATCGACGCTAGAAATTGCTATCGTATGCTACGTTTATCTCATTCGCAACCATTCCTACACCTCAAACTAGGTGAAGGTCTCGATTCTTTGTTGGCAGCGCGTATACAGACCAGTCGCTGTGTTTAAACAACACTAAAGGAATGAGATCTCGGATGTCTGTGTGCACATCATTGATATATACAAACTGCTGGGCCTTTCAATTACATAGATAGAAATGCAGTGGATCATATAACTCAGTATCAGCCCGGAGTCAGGAATTTGTACTCTGTATGGCGATAGGCTAGCTTTTCAATCATGGGACGAAAATGGGTGCACAAGTTGTACCTCTGCGTACCCCTTCATTAATAATAGGTGTCAGTGTGTTAATGTGTAGTACATTATGGATCTATAAATAAACCTAATATAATTTAATTATAATTTGATAAATAATAAAATTTAAAATGATTTACAAGGTCATTGATTATTGTATTTATAGCAATTAATTTAACTTATTATTCTTAATCAGATCAATTTATTTTTAATTTTGTAAATAGTCGATAAGTTCCGTAGACCACAGTACGACCGCTCCAAGCAAAGAGAATTATAATATATATGGAAGCTCCAAGTGAAAATGCCATAGAGCATGACAATACTACGGAAAATGCGCTCCAGTGACAACTCGCAAGCTATTTATAGTGATGTGAGTAATTGACGTCACTCCTATTCTTGAGTAGGGTTGAAATGTATAACTGTATATGTATTGTAACAGTGTACCATACTAGTTTATGCCGATAAAATAATAGAAAATTAATTTTCTTTACATTATTTCTTATCAAAGTCTCTTTGCCGCTATTCAATCTACCAGCGCTTGCCATTAAGAAATTAAGTATATTTTGTATCATCATAATAAATTCTCAAACGAGCTTTAAATATTTTTAAGAAACATCAAAAAAAAGATGGTGAAAATTGTAGTGTATACAAACTATGCGGAATATTATGGCACTATGGGCAGAGATTGTAACATTTGGATTGTAAGAATGACATTGGATACGTCAGTGGTTTCCATATATATTATAATTCTCTTTGGTCAGTGGCAAAGAGAATTATAATATATATTATGGAAAGTGAGTGGGAAATAAACCATGCTATCAACTATTTTACGCTCCAAAGGACATTACCAGCCTAGCGCAACAAGGAACAAAAAATTTTTTGTATGGAATTGACATGGCATTTAATGGCGGATACTGCTATCTCTCTCTCTCAGTACAGTTTCTCTTTCTATTCCTCACCGCCATTATTATTGTTTGTTTATTTCCTGACGTTTTGGAATACATTTGTGTTTATTGATTTATGTTTGTATTATTTGTTATTCAAACAAGTAAAAATATACCAAAAAGTGTTTTTGTTGGTGTAAGTGAATACGTTTTAAAGACATGCCACCAAAAAACGTTTCATTACGTGTGAAATTTGTGGAGATCGAGCCAGTCGAATAAATCACAAAAGCAGAATATTTATGGCGAAATTTCCATTGGATGAGGTCAGGTAAGCATTAATTAGATGTTTTTAGTCATCGCGCAAATAAAGTAGCTTAGAAATAATAAAAATTCTCATTTTCTAATTACCATTATGTTACTACTGATGTTATGATTATCGATATCGATACCTGTTTAAATTTATTAATCAATTTGCCCTCCGTGGTTTCACCCATTTAGGTCCAGATTCTGTGGGAACATAGTGATATAAAATAGTAATTCTAACTATCTACATACCAAGTTTAATCGCAATCATTTTAGATTTTTTTGCGGGTACGAATAATAAACATACAATTGCATGCACACGCTTTATAATATTAGTAAGATGATGACTGATCATCAGGACAAAAAATACTAAAGTCGTGTATGTGTCGGTGTGTGTGTGTGTGTGTGTCTGTGTGTGTGTGTGTGTGTGTGTACTTAAAAATGCGTTGAGCAATCAATGTGCCTGGTCACTGTTTATGATTTTAGGCTTAAATATAATTTATTTACAATTATAAAATATTTCCAGATGCCGAGAGTGAGTTCAGATTGTGGGAAAAGAAGATTTGATATATGTTCCCATAGAAAAGCTGCATACTTTGAAATATGTGTGTGGTTTTAACTTTAATAACAAAGATTTTAATAAAAAGAACAATCGCGTTAGAAAGTCAGCCATACCATCGAAAAATTTGAAAGCTGATCCACTTCCTGATGAAATGTTGTTTGAATTTCCGTGCCATGTTTTTATAAACAATTATTGCACAAATGATATCTTTCAAGAGAAGTGCGACAAAGAAGTGTCACCATCCTTTGACTTTATAATTAAATATTCTCATTGTACCTTGACCTATCATAAGTGCAACTATATTCGCCTACATGGTGAATAAAGGATTTTATTTTAAAATACAATTATTATTCAACATGTGAAAGCTTTTCATTTTATTTCGAGTCCTCATTTTAGTCCAGCCTTGTAATTATAGTGCTAAAATGTTCACTGTATATTGTGAGTTGGATTGATAATGTGGACTCGAAAATACATTATATGAATTTTATCAAAGCATTAGCGTCGATTCCCACCCAGTAGAATTTATCGATATCGATAAAAAGTGCTCACTACTATGTATTTTGTTCAGTTGGTAGTATTGTTATTTGACGTTCCTGACGTATTTTTCCGTGATATTGGTATTGATACGCCATGTAAATTCGATTTTATTTCTTTGTATTAAGTCCTGTCTCTTAAAACGTAGTGATTATATTCTCTTTGGACATTACAAAAATGAAAGTAAAAATAATTCAATCTTGATTTACATTTGATTTTCATTATAGGTACATGCCTACTTTATATTTCTTATATAAAAAATTACTCCGCCTATTCCCTGCTCATAATCCCTCAATTAGCTTAATACTACTGGGTGAATATATTTATTATGAAAAATAGTTATTATTGAATTAATAAGCCGCATCGATTAACTTTAACAGGAAATATATTACAATATTGTTATTTTGAGAGATTGGTACCAACCCGTTCTATTCGGCCTTTCATGATTTAATCAAAACGCAATAAGACGTGTTTCTATAATATTTGATAGCTGGTGACCCGCGCCGGCTTCGGGTCTGTAGCACTAATTATGTCTTCCCAGATGCCGATGACGGTACAAAATTGTTAACAAGCCAAAAAAATGATTTTTTAGGTCGCTGTCAAACATGAATCTTCTCAGAATCAATCGCTCAACTAATTTGAAAATTGCCTTAACATTTAATTAAAATTGCTCTAACAGTTTTGGAGTCCATAGAGAATATGCATATATACATTTATTTTTATATAATATACATATAAATAAAACTTATTTTTATTAAAAAAAATTATTTATTTATTTGTTTATTTACATCAACACACAGCCATTACAGGTTACACCCAATTCGACTGGCGGAACTATAATAACACAATAACTTACAACTATATTCTATAACTAAGTATTTATAAAAATAAATTATATAACAAAAAAAAAAAAAAATTAAATTAAAGCTAAGAATAACAAATTACATGCAACAAAATATGTGTGAGCTCACTCCAGTTACATGTCAAAACATCTGCTTTGATATGCACCAAAATATAGTGTACCTATCACTCTCGCTGAAGGGACGGCATATATTCTAATTCTAGTGATAATCGTTCTTACAGTCAGATAGTATAAAAACTTTATTTACGTATCTTTCGTTAAACAACATTATGAAGACTAACTACATTTGTTATCTTTACCGTAATGTTAATAGAATTAATTCTAATAGAAAACAATAAAAATTATGGAAAACACAAATTCGCGATAGACTTATCAATAGGATATGTATTACATTTTTGTTTTTCAATCCTCTTATCTAAGGTCAGAGGGCTAGAAAACCCTTGATTAACCCGCCTTTCATTTCTTCGCAGGCGTATCAGCTGGCGGCGGGGGCTGGGAGCCGCTCGGGCAACCGTACTTCGACAACAGCACCAAGCGTGAAGCCACTGCCGCTGTCGGGCAACCCGCGTACCTACACTGTAGAGTGCGGAACCTCGCTGATAGAGCGGTAAGTTGTAATGCAGATAGCACAACACATATACATCACGCCTCTATATCAATAAATGTAGATTTATATTGGTAAACACTGTAACCAGATCACCCACGTTTCGCCAAATGTGTCCCGTCGCTATGATGACAACATCTCGCCCTCTTTCGCCTTTTAAAGATAGGCAGAGGTGTAACGCATATCGCCAGCTATTTTATGATCCCTGTGATAGGATTGGGTTGTCTTTACTGGACACAATTCCAAACTTCCTTGTGATACTGAGATAAAAACCTCATTATTACTTTGCTCGACTGGAGGATCGAACCTGAGAACTAGGCATGTTGTACCGCGTCGCAATTTCGCATATATTTTGTCAGCAAAATGCTTTCGCCCGCCCTTCGCGTATAAACATTAGCTGGAAAAAAGTTTCGCATGAGCTAAATAAATTGTACTGAATCGGTTTTTTATATTCAAAAATAATCAATATAACCATTGGAGTTAATTAAAAGCTTAAATTTCGAGTCTCGTCAAAATAAATTTGCAATATTATATTAAGCAATATTAGTGTTTTATAACATATTTTTATATTAATAAATAACCTAACTAGTGATTTGGAAATAGTGCAGCTATTGCTATTTACATTACTAAAATTATTCAATTCGATATTTAAAAAAACATGACATTTCTTACCGATAAGTATACAAAATGCAGTTCCCATTACTTACGTTAAACTTTAACTTTCCGACCAGATTGTCTACATTGAAAATACAATTGCATAATGTAGGTCGGAACTCTGCCGGTGTAGCAATATTAGTCGTTGCAGATCCGTTAAAACCCCAGGTGGTTAAGTTTCCAACTTCTGGAGTCCGCTCAGTAAACTTGACTTGCATTTACAGAATTGGATTCGTGTTACCTCTGTAATTTTGACTACTACATGCATACGTAATAAGTTTATGATGCTACTGCAATGGATTTTTGAAAAAAGAACAGCAGTAATGGAATAATATTTTTATAGATATTAATAAATTATAATAATAGCAGTCCTGTATTATATACTGCCCAATGCTGAGTACGTGCCTTCTCAACTCCTGAGTTTTAGGCTTTAGTCCACCACGCTGGCCTAGTGCGGATCCACATACATTCGAAATTCTTAAGGAAAATCCTCAAGTGTGTAGGTTTCCTCGCGATGGGACATTTTAATCCCCTCGCACAGGGTGGGGCTGCAATGCGACATCGCAAAGTGATGGTCCGGCACAGCTATTCTAATGCAACAGGATATCCCGGGGCCGTTTCGTATGCACCGAAGAAGGCCACCGCAGTTTATGGTTCGTATGCCTATGGTTAGGGACTCGGGAAAATGCTCGCTCGGACAAAGCTATACTCCAAAAAAAAGTACTGAACCAATTATGATTTTTTTACTAATAAGAAACTACATTACTCCTGAATGCTATAGGCTATCTTTTATCCCTGGAAAATATTTATTCCCGAAAAACTTGTTCACGGCGGAGCCGCGGGCAAAAGCTAGAAATAAAAGGATCTCTGCCTACCTTCAAAATACGCGTGCAAAAATATGCTAGATGAACTTTGCATATTTAGACTAAGTAAAGCAATAAATAAAATAAATTTTGTTACAGGCTCATACATTTTGTATGTTAATGTAATTTATGGATTAAATAGCGAAAGCTCTCCGAACCGCACGATCTTATCACGGTTTATTTATGATAAATTTATTACTTACAAGGATGGCAGATTTATCTTGACTTATATTGTGTATAAACACTTTGTTATAAATTTATAATATAAACTAACATACATATTTTATGTAGTTAAAAGATAGCCACAGATAGCTCTCCATTTTTTTTAGATATAATGACATTGACCACTCAACAGTAAATAACTTTTTTAATTATTCCTTATATAAAGAACATTTAATTCTAAGCTGTGTTCTCCACGAAGGCCTCCTTGGCCCAGTTCTAGTGTATATACCAGTGAACCGCATGGGCCTAAGTTCACATCCTAACTCAGGTAACATTTCTTATTGATTTTTCTAACACCTTTCTTTTTTTTAAATCTTTAGAAGTCGGTAAGTCTTCCAAAGATTTAAAAATTAACATATATATATATATTATATATATATATATATATATATATATATTCTTATAGTCTCCCCATATATGCTCAGGCTTAGTTCCTTCACGGAGAATTGATGTCAACAAGGCGGACGGTGTAAGAAATTTAAATCAAATCGTTTTTGTAAGATGCTTAAAAAAATATTGAGTTGACCCCACATTGGAGTAAGGTGAGGGTGAATAGAATAATATTTATTTATACAATATATCAGTATACTTCATGTTTTAGTAATAGGTACGTCGCTTTTGCACATCTGAAAACACAGTTATAAGACGGCGCGTGTAATTTGAATAACAATTATTACTATTTATCTTCATAGGCATATTATGCTAAGCTCTAACATGACTAGACTAAAATAGCATAAAGTTAATAACTTTGAATTTATTCATCAAATATTAATAAATACAAAGATAAGTGTTTACTAAGAATATTGTGGGCTTTTATTGTTCTACATTTAGGTTTCAGAATCTATGCTCTATTATACATATAATATTTCAAAGCTATAAAATTAAAAAGATAATTAATTGCTTGAACTGATTCCTAAAATTTGCGCTATAATACGGAATTTACTGTGTTGCATATAGAATCAAATTTGAAAGTATCCTTTATACCAACCATAAAAAAAAACATTATGTGACGAAGGGACGCTAGGTAGTAATAATGCACGGCAAGAACAAAAATTAAAGACTTTCTATAATACTTATAAAATCGTAAACATAGACATGTGCGGGTCGCTTCCAATACATTGATCTGGAAATCTTTAGGAGAAATCCATGTTCAGCAGTGGACAAATATAGGTGCCGCTTACATACGCGTAATATACAAATAGTCTAACGAACATCATAAAATATGCTATTGTTTTTAGAAGTCAGCAATATAATAAAAAATCATATCAATTATCAAGGCTGTTAATATTAGATTTCCTTTAGGATTTCCTTGTGTCTCATGACAAATATATCAAACAATTAATCTATCACGCAAACAAATAACGCTAGAAGCTGCGAAAGATGATCTCCATAGCCCAGTAAATGTCATGCATCATATGGAGGAAATCTCCTTATAATAAATGTCAACTGGAGAGATAAATTGCCATCTATTTGTCTTTAGACAACGACATAATTGCGGGGTATGTTCCGCTTTTGTCGTCATTTTATATTCTCGGAAGAGTTTGGAATCAATTTGAGCACTAGATAAGTTATAACGTATTTTATATTTTACCAAAAAGGCTGCGGGTATGGATGCGGACTATTCAAAACTGGGGCGGTTGACGCTCATAAATACGGCCTACGTTCATCAGTTGATAGGTTGGTTGATTTACAGCTGTATTAGGAAGTCATATAATAATTTCCCTTATGTATCATGCCAATGACGTATACTATAAATCATAAACTTATTATATATACAAAATTGGTTCATTATTATTTAATCTTTGTATGTAGGTAATAGAATTAAATTACTATTCCCCGATATTTTATTATCCAATTTAACCAGCACTATATTACAATCATTGAATTCTCCACACTATTATCGTAGTTTCGGTAAATTCCTGGCTATCACTATCATCGCGTAGCCGCAGCGATTCAAATGTTCGAACGTCACCTCAGGGCATTTTATCATGCAGATTTCTTTCGTGACAGACACGCGCTGTTTTGTTATCTCCTATCGTCATCTTTATCTTGGTTTCCTGCTCAATGTTCGCCGGCCTTGTAAAATATTCAGAAGCACGTACATTTTTCAAGTCTTGCCTATTAAGGTGGAGTTTTTTAAGACTGTCTTCCTATTGTTGGAATTGAATGACAATTCTCAAAAGCCACTTTAATGACTATTTTTGCCCTTTATTAAAATAAAATGTGCTATAAAGTATCCATTGGTTTAGGATATTTAATGTATTTAGTGGTAGTGTTAGTTATTAATCTGGATGCTACCATATATTTTTAATTACACAAACATTTTAATTACACTGCCGTAGATAACTGTCGAATTGATACAGGTTCCTAATATGGGCAGTCGTTTGGAAATTCCTTTTCAATGTCAATTGATTACACAGTTTAAGAGCAATTTTAGATTCTAATCATTTATCCTGCCATCACGTTGAGCAACTTTCAGTAATATGCATTGTGTATTCCAGCTACAAATATTCGCAGTATTTGTATCCTCTGAAACTTCGCACGACATAAAAAAACAGCACTATTTGTTTTTTATCAATGCCGCGAGGCCATAAAGAGAAGTAAAATATTATTGAATAATTTCATAACGGAAAATGTACTCAAATGCTAATAAAAATAAATGTTTCCGATCGGAAACCATATCGGACACACGACAAATCCTTAATAAATAAATTCAAATATTTCTCTACACTTTCATTTTTATTTAGTTTTTCTAAACGCTGCTTATGTAGTACATTCTCTATTCATACCGACCCAAGTGGCATAAAACATATATTACACACCAACGCCACATTTCTTCACCAAAAAATTCAATTAGGCCACATTGAGTAAACTGAACCCGTATTATTTCAATTTAATATTTCGTAGCATTTCGTGACCCCCGTCAAAAGATTTGCAGGCACATTAAAGATTTTCCAGCGAGGCACTATTTTCGAGAGTGGGTAATCTTCTCTGTGGTTTCCGCACCGAGCGCTGTGTGAATGGTGGTCAAATTGCTAGTGAAGGGCTGACTCATTCACGGCGCGGATTGCGACCGATTCACTTCACTTAACTCCTCTCGCATTTTATCTAACGACTCCGTTTATGAAAGAAACTAGGATTCCAGCCGTTTCCGTTTTTTAAATGTCCTACTGTCATCTGAAATTTAAATTTCGAATGAATGTAAAATAAGGTTATTTAACGGAATTGCCAAATATCGAGGACACATCGACGGTCGTCGCATCGATGATTTCACAGCTATCGTGTTCGATTTTTAAAGTCATAATATGCAATTACATTCCAAATTCAAATTTAATTGGAATTCAAATAAATTTTATTTGTATTCCGGATAAAAATAAAGTACATACTTCGTCGACTTTGTTTTTTTACTCAGTGGATAATGGTGTTGGTTGTTAAATTGTTAAGTTCCTATACTTATGTTTTCAGTTAGAGTCTTATTACACAATTGTTCGTTGTCCCAAATAAAATAAAATAGACTGTTGCTATAAACTTTAAATTAAAACATAGACTATAATTTGAAAATAAATCTTTGTAAACAATATAAAAATGTTTTGTATCTTACTAATCTATAAAACAGCTTATAGATTTCATTGCCTTGCAAAGTCGCATTACGCTAAGAAAACTGTTTAAAAATTCCATGAGAATAAGAATATAATAACTAATTTCCAATAGAAATTATAGACGTGTATATTCCTTTTCAAGATTTATTTTATATTGTAAACAAAATTCATTTTAAAACTAATCGATGTCACTGCGTAAGTGACATATGAAAGAACTTCGAAAGAAATCAACAATAATTTCCATAAAAAATCCTCGGAACAGTGACGGCGCTCTTAAATTTTATTCCGGTGGTTCCAATCCTGCTTGATCTAGGCTTGACCCATAAAAACTTCGGCGCTGTGAGAAAGAATGGTCGGGAATATCCAGTTATATCCAGTTAGTTCTGTCTCCGCCACGGTTTAAACTCGTGTCAGGAAGAAAGTTTTTAAACCGCCGCCAGCGAATAGTCTCGAATACAAATTCGAATGAAACTCTCTTGATGATGCGACCGCATTCAAATGCAAAAACAGATTACTTGAGTGGATGAGAGCGCTGGGAATTACGACTTTTGCCTTCTTAATTGGGGATTTGTGGATGTGCAGTTATGCACTCTTATTTAAAAACTTTATACATTTTATATCCGCAATGCTTATACTTTCATGCATGTGGGACGCTGGAAGCATTATTTCTACTGTTTATAACGAACAAACTACTTGCGTAGTTTCTTAGACATTAGCCGGCTCGTTTCGTGAGCGAATGTTCCTATATTAAGGTTATAAAGTACGCCATAGTGCTACAATATAATATTTATCCTGCTTATTCTTAGGTATCCTGGATTCGAAAACGGGACCTACACATCCTGACAGTAGGGGTGCATACATACAGCAGCGATGCTCGTTTCGCTGCCCTCCACGCGGACGGCTCCGACGAGTGGACCCTGCGCGTCGCTCCAGCTCAGCCCAGGGACTCTGGCGCGTACGAATGCCAAGTGTCCACGGAGCCGAAAATCAGCTTGTCGTTTCGCCTTACTGTTGTTGGTACGTACTTTTTAAAAAACGAACGCTTAATATTATATTTCATAAGACATAATAATAAATTAAAAGGTTATTTATTTAATAAAAATAGATTTTATTTACAAAAATATAAGATGATAAGAAAGGTTGTATCAATATCATGCCCATAAATTCAATGTTATTAGAAATAATTCATAAAAGTATAACAACCTTGAGTGAAAATATCGTTGCAACTTAGACTTTTTCTATAACTCCTAAGTAACGACTCACGTAACGACTATTCGCGTATAATAGAACAGTAGAGAAAAGTCTAGCATAAATACTATTTAAGTGAATGGGAAAGTTGAAGTAGATAACGACCGGCCTAGTGGCAAGCGATTATCGCCCGAGGATACTTCTAATACACAAAGCGTTGAGATCACAATAGCTGCTTTGTTTTCACGAAAACCTTTCAAGGTTACTAGAAACAACGTGCCATACAAATTTATTTAAAAAAAATTCTGCGCCAAGCAACAAAGGAATTATGGCTTTGAGAGCCGCGGCTTCAAAGCGTCTCCGAGATTCATATTCCGGGAATATATAATTTATGCCGTTTCAATAATAAGACTTAAATAGCGTCAACAAAGCTCATTGTTACCATGTAACAAGTCTTCGTATCCGAGAATTGGTATACAAAAGTATTTAATTCTCCCGCCGAGCACAAGTATATAGGCACTGACGTGTTCCGGTTTGAAGAACATTAAAAGCAGCGTAATTGCTAGGCATTATGACACTTAACATTTGAAGTCCCGGGGTGATGAAAGCAATGCAGTGCTAAGCTATAGCCTATGATTATTATCTGTAGGTTAAAAACTTACATGGTCCAGGATAGTAAAATAAAATCTATTGGTAGATTGATATTCCGTGAATCGAGTAAAGTGTTACCAGTATTTTTTATTCGTGCATGGCAATGTGACCCCACTGCCCCTGGTAATAAGGAGAGTGGTATCTAGTAGAACAAATGACGAGGAATGATTATTCCTCGGCAGTCGATACAATTATACCGGCTTGTTGAAACCGGATACAAAGGCTGATACCGGAACGAGACACACTTACGTGGGCCACTAAGGTGGGTTTGAACAAAAACCCATATTTATCCATTAAGGTGGGAAGGGTCAATATGATATATATACCTGTTAAACAGATACATTCATAAAGACAATATCCGCTTCTATTATGATAATGTCCACTTTCATAACCAATAAATCTGAACTTTGTAATGTGTTACAGACCAGTTCTGACAACGCTGCGTCCAATAAGAAATACTATGAATATTGTGAAATAACTAGTTTGTTAGTAAGATTTAATAAAAATGTTTTTATAAAATAACTAAGCAGTTCACCAACAAAAACTGAATAAATTATTTTCTGACCTTACTACTAAATCAGTTTATTTTCATAAATGAATAACATTTTTCTAGTTTATGTTAAATTTTCTTTGAAAATATTTAGGAGCTCTAGATTTTATGTAAGCTATATTAAAAGTTAGAAGAATTAAGTCGTAGATTTAGTCATAATTATATTATAAAAAAACTGCTTCTGCTTTAATTTAGGATTACAGACTATAATATAAATCTTCATCGATTTGAAAAAGGAGTTGCACTAATAGAATCAGCGCGCATTATTTCCGTAGCTGAGTATGTATATTATAAAGTAACGGTTACGCCGTAGCGATGTTAAACCGTAGCATGTTGCTACAACTTAGCTCAGTGCTACGGATGAACTACAACTCACTTTTCTGGTAAAGTTTTAGCTTGCAGCTCTACCTAGAGATGTAGTTTGATTACATTTTTAAAAAACAATTCCGATTGATAATATCATTGATCCGACTACAAAAGTATAATATAAAAAAAAACGAAACAAAAGCAGTATTGTTTTTGTGATATTAAATAATTCATTCATGTGTATTATTGACGACTTATTATAATTTCCCTGTTGATTTTAATTAAATATTTTTATTTTTTATTCAGTTACTTCAGTAATTAATTACTTTTTGACGTTTTTATTATGCACGTACATAATTAAAACGTGTACATTCTTATATAAAAGTAAAAAGCCTAACATGTTAGTGATAGTATTTTTCTGTGAGTATCCGAGTAGAGGTATTATAAGTCTTCGCAATATTAATAACACGAACATTTCATTCTGTACTTTCACGTCTTTTATTCAACAAAGAAGTAGAAAAATATCTGTCCCGATTGAAATGACCCATTTTCCAACGCCGTTTATTTAAGTCCCAGAGATAGCTAATTATTATATTTCTTTCTCTAAACTGCAAATTTTTCTCTTATTGTTATATGAAGCTATTCATAAAAGACTGGCCTAAAATTTTGGCAGTTTAATACCTACATATTCTATTTAAGTAAAATTATAAAATACGTCATGTAAAGCTATATGACTTAAGTTTGTTGCAGAAACTATGGACGTTTTATAACTAGTATTAATTTCTACTTCGATCAATTCTAAACTGTATATCTCATATGTGATAGAAAAGTCGACGATGCGACAAAGTTAAATTGCCAGCAGCGTTCCATTGAATGCAATTATTGGACCGCCCGACCAAGCCTCAGAAGTGTATTAAACGTCGGATAAAAATATAGCACCCCGGCGTGGAGAATAAGGGCATGCATAATATTATACTGTAATCTTTGTGGCACAAAGCAACTAGCTGAACGAAACGGGCACATGATCGAATCTCTGCTATGCATCTGCATGAGACAAATGATTATGATTCACGAAATTTCATTTCTAATTTTTTATTTTGTACTTCATTTGAATGGAAAGGCGGATTATTGCCAAAGGCATGCTTTACGAGTCATCTTTCGTTGTGTAGAGACAAAACCAAAATTGGTACATAAAAAGGTTTACAAAAAGGACAATTAATCAATCTCTCTGTAACTCGAAACAAACTAGTTATCGGATTTTGTTGAAGCTTTTTATATTTTTATTTTCTCCCGATGTCCCGAAGACTTTGCCGCCTTCATCACGGGGCCGACTTAGGTTTATTTCAATGCTTCGACGTCTCCCTATGAGGTTTATCATTTACCGTATTTTCTGAAAATCACCTCCCAAAACGAAATTCGTATCTTGGTAAGACGATTCTTACAACGAATCATAATATTTCAAAATCCATCTAGTCGCTTAGAGTAAAGAACCTGTTGTAATAAACTATACATTATAAACATTACCATCTTTATAAAGCAATTAGATTTTGCGCGCAGCTCCGTTCGCGTTTATTAGTTTTTCCGGTTGAAAGTCAAAATCTGTTTAGTTCCTGAGATTAGCGCGTTCAAACAAACAAACTCTTTAGCTTTATATATTAGTATAGATTAGGTACAAAGCTGTAAGATCCGTGTATTAATTTGATAAGTAAAATGTTTTTTCGTTGTTTACGCTATAGCCTTTTACTTAGTTTATATTTAATATAATAGAGGCGTGGACGAATTGTTAGTACATATGCTTTTAGATGAATAACATCGACAAACAAAGGTCACAAACAATCGACAAATGGAAAACAATGTTAGTATAACAATAGTATTGTTTATAAATAAATCGTTTTATATTCAATATTCGCTGGTTTATGGTAACAATGAAAGCTCTTATGTCTTTCTTTAATTACGTGTAATGTGATTTCAAACGGACTTTCAATGTACTTTACATTATTTTATAATTTTTTCTGCATGTTATCTTGCTTTAAATCACTTTTTTATTATGGTTTTAGGTGTGGTAACGTACAATATAGCATAAAAAGTATTAATTGTACACACCTGATAAACAAATATAAAAAGGACATAAACCAGACATTATTCAAAATCAATTAGTAAAAATAGTTTCAGTAGGACTGGCGCTAGAGTGGTATATAAAATGGATACATACATACATAAAGTGTTAAAATCATTACCTTTCCTTGCTTCGTTGTAGTCGGGTAAAACGGACACATGCCTTATTTAAAAAAAAGTAAAACATAATGCACAATAGGCAATCTTATTGCATTAAACGATCCCTGTCAGACAACTGTAGAAATACATTATTGGCTTTTGTTTTATTTTTTTTATTTTATTTTACTTAAATCTAAAAAACGATAATGCAACTGATATTGATTTTATTGAATGTAAATATATATTATACATAAATATATATCATTTAAAATATTATACATTTACAAATTAAAATAAAAATTAAAAACGTAATATTTTCAATAGAAAAATAAAATAGTCAATTCAACATCCACTTAATTTTGTAAATAAGTACTTAATACTACTCACTTTATACAAAAATATTATTTATATTGTACAAACATTTTAATTATCTCATGCGTACTATAATGGATCCATTTCATACAATTTGTTTTCTGGTAACTTTTTGTAATTTTAAAGCAATAAATTAATGGTAGCAATTAAAAGTGATCTAATTTTATGTGTTGTCAACAGTATCGAAGGCGGAGATATTGTCGGGACCTGAACTGTTCGTGAGAGCGGGATCCGATATCAACCTCACTTGCGTCGCTAAATACGCGCCCGACCCGCCAAGGTAAGCAATATGCAATCGACGACTCTTACAGCTCCTAAATAAGCGATTTCACGGGCTTAGGCGGGTTCCACATAATTGCATTCGATGCGGTTTGGATTTAATTCATAATTCCTTCCTCATTTGTTTCTTTTGGGTTTTATCTTGCTTACCGTTCCTTTTGGGTGCATTTGCTTCATAAATTATTTATAGGTTTGTATTATGACGACTTCTTAAGATATAAAACATGATATGGAATAAAATAGTGGGTGGAAATTAAATGTAAAACAGTTGTTCCACTAACATATTTACTTTCACTTCAAACATATTTTGATCCAAATAATAACACTATAGAGAGCACAATAAAATCATTAAATTCAATTGCGTTATCCCAGCACGTAACTTTTAAAATCGCTCGCCTTGAAGGCCGACATTAAAGGTAAGTCAAGCACTCGGTGTTCAAAAGAATAGCCACTTGAAAATTCTTATTAAAAAAAGTAAAGGTACATCCTTGTTCTCTAATTTCTGAGTGTACTCGTAAAAATAAAAGGACACTTCTTTTTTATTATTCAGAAAGTTTATAGAGAGTAACTCTCAGACGGGACATTGCGTCGCACGTGACATACGACTGATGAGTCCGGCTTATGACTTACGATCATATTCCACATTACTGTCTGTGCTAAAATATATTTTCAGGCAAATTGCCAACATTTATTACACATAACATATTTTTTCTCATCGCCTGTTATTAGAATCATCTGGATCGTATAACTTCTAAAGTTAATTTAATGAGTTAAACGAAAATCTAAGTCACAACTACAAAGTAATTTTCTAAATTATATTTGATAATACCATGTCGCTGAAATGTTCTTTCTATTTCGTTTCTGCTCTAAGTATATTTTAATACTTGCTTTTAGTCTAAGTAATGGAATAAGAGTAATAAAGAAAATGTTTGTATTTCGTTAAGTTTCAGAAACAGACATGTAAATACCAAATTGTATGGTGGAGTATAATAAAAGCTATTAAAAATATACTACGCTATTACTTTGTTATGATATTCCCTAAATTTTATTATAACTACGAAGCGACGAATAAATAATGATAAAACATGTTTTACATTAATTTAGCAATTCTAATTAACCAGAAGGGATAGAATGAGGCCGATAATGCTGCTCAAAAATACCCACTACAGTCGTAACTCCACATACACCGTACAAATTGTTTGGCGCCTCGAGAGGATGCTGTCTCGGCATTATAACATTATTAAGTGCTGCCTTGTACCTCTACACCGCAGCCTCTACAGTGTTCATCTATAAATATGATAAGCTTATTTCCAGATAAAAGGGTCGGCTTGGACATAACCGAAGCATTTTTTACGTATCAACGTTTAATGGAGCCCTGTGTCTGAGATCTATTGGGAGACCTTCAATTTGAATATTGATAGAATGATAACCCGTGTGTAGATATGACATTTTTATTCAGGTCATCTCATGCGTTATGTATGGTTGCTTAGGTTGTAAAAATGTTCACAAACATAATACGCTATAAGCCTAGCATAACGTTCCTTAGTAAAACTTGGGTCGTGTTTGCTCTTTGTCCTATCTTTTTATTCGTCAAAATATTTTTGACTTATTGTTGCATTACTTTATAGCTGTTGAAAATTGCCTTGTTATACAAAAGGTGGTATCCTTGCACGAACCCAAGCCCGATATTGAATAACCCGGTCGCATGGTAGAGTAATAAATATGCAAGTAATATATTTTGCTAGAGCCAGCGTTAAGTTTATTTTCATGTAAATGTTACTGGGGTTGTAAATTGAAACGCTCGGGTGAATAATTTAACTCACTACCAAAACACATCTGGGAGTTTTAGAAGTTATAAAATATTCAACCGGCCACGATAAACGATTGGATATTGATGTTAAGTCCGAATAGTTTTTGAGAAATTGGTTCCAATACTGACCTAAATGAGCATATCGAACTGTTATATCTATATACATGTCTATTAATTGACTTGTGTATTCGAAGTTATGTCTCTTACCTATAATTATTGGCTGTAATATGTTCAAATTAATGTCAATAATAAGTAACTAGCAATTAATAATGTATCATTAAAGTGTGTTTAATGTATAATTGTCGTTGTTTACGAAGGACGTAATGTATTGTTGATATTTTCACATCAGCTAAGTTTTTTTATAACATTGTTTTTTAGCAACTTGCTCTTGTTCGCGTCTCCGCCTACGTGATATTCTTTAATTGGAATTGAATTCTCAGTATGCAGTAAAAAGTATTTAGAGTTTCTTTATTTTTTTTATTAATTCGTTAATAATTAGTTTCTTCTCAGAATGCGCAACGTACCCTTAAAACAAACATTCTGTTTCACTCAAATTGGATACTGTAATATTAAAGCTTCGAAGAAAAACATTTTTTAGTCAATTTAAGCCGTAAGTAGCTTTATTGGGATTCCACTTTAAGCAGAAACAAAGACCTTTTAAAATTAACTTCCACTCAAGTTTATGTATTTTGATTATTTCATTATATATTCCTGTTATAAAAGTAAACACTCGTGGTATTTTTAACTTTGTTCTATGGAAAAATATCATTAAATTTGGCACTCAAGACAATTTATTTTGTTTGCTACCAATCGAATAGTTAACTGTTAATCTACTACCCATCGTATTAGGTAAACCTATGTTTTATTTTATTTTGTAATTTTAATTTGTAATTCTATCTAGATGTTATTTGTGTGAGAATGCTGTGCATACCTTTAATAGTCATATGTATCAGAATTTGTATTATTATTTATTATTTGTGATTTATAGATGCATGTGTCACTGGTGTGTTATTCAATAAATAAATAAACCTAAGGCCGTCTGCCAAAGCTCCAAGATAGTCAATGCAGGATTTAGAGTACGCCGACCTAGATTCGTTAGACACCCTGCCCTGTAATAAGACGGCCATTTTCTCATCGCCTACATTTTTCGGACTTTTACTTATATTGTTTCACGAAAATGGAATATTATGTCCTAATGATTATCCTTATCATTGACTATATGTCTTAACATTCGTTTAAAGAGAGCTACCCAATATAAGTGGCAAAAGGCGAACGTTTAATGGAACATGAAAAAATTATAAAATTGTACGCGCAGTTCATCTATAAGCGCACGATCTAGCCAGTAACATTATTGCCCATTAAGGTTTAAAATCGACTAACAACTAACCTCATTTTAGTTTCATCTACTGGTACCGAGGGGAGCAGGTGGTGAATTACGCGCAGCGCGGCGGCATCAGCGTGGAGACTGAGCAGCGGACCCGGACCAGTCGGCTGCTAATCGCGCGCGCCGCGCCGCATGACTCCGGGAATTACACCTGCGCACCTAGCAGCTCTGGTACATATTAGCTTATGTAATATAATAATTAAATTAAAACTTAGATACGAAGAAACTGCTTACAAGTGTTATTAGCCATGATTGTTGAACTAAGTAAAAAACTTGTATATTAAAATAGTTTTCTCCTATACCATTTGTAATAGTATGTGCGCAATACTAAAAAGATAAACGGATGCTTAAAAATTTGTTTTTAGAATGGATTTTTTAGCCTGGCACGGAACGTTACTCAACTGGTCCTGCTAAATGAAGATGCATTAGATAGAAAATCGATTAACAAGGAATTATAAATTATATCTTGTCACTCGGCCCATTTTGCTGGCCTGTTCAATACCGGAAATACATAGTCTGCTCCCGGAACGCATAATTGTGTTCGCCACTATAGCTAGTTGGATATCTTGTATACGGTTACCAATATTCGGCTTAATATGAATATCCTGTTATATAATAGGTATATTTTTTTAGTACAAAGAATGTACCAGTCAGCCACAATAATGGCTGAACAAATTCAAAACTTTTAAGGTTATAGCTTAAGGTCCATTTTCATACATTTTGTTTCACCTTTAATCTGGGTAACTAAACAAGTATTGACAAGTAAAGAATTTAAATTCACGTCTAGTTAGTGATTAGTTCTCGCAGTTGAAAGAAAAACGTAAAAATAATTAATATGCATGGATATTTCGGCCTTTAAAATTTAATATGACGAAATTACAACCTTATATGACGAATTATAACCTTAATTGTCTATACAGGTTACGTTTCATTGTTTTTTTTTTTTGCGTAGAGTAGACATATTGATTTTGTAAAGAAAAAAATGATTTTGATTAGAACACGACAGTGTTACTTATGTGGGACTGTTACATGCAAACGAACTATACTGCATTGTTATGCATTTCTTATTTGCATGTTTATTCATTATCATTCACTTCATGGTATACATATAAAGTTGTGTAAGACAGACATAGGCAGAGACTATGGATTTCCACTTTGCACGATTCTGGCATACTTCTCTCGCTTTCTCCACCTTCAATCAATCTTTTGATAACTTCCCGCCATCCATATCCACAATTTACATTAATATTTTATAATTAATTAAGCATTCGATTCATCGTCATTATGTAGACGATCTGCTCAATAGACTTTATTTTTCACGTGAATATTTAGTAACAAATATATCAACTCAGAACCAAATTAAAATCTGGACACATCCAAGTATTACAAACCCGAGTGCATAACTTAAAGAGCTCTCCAAAAGCAAAACGACGCGTTAACAGTATTTTAAAAGCTATAAATTCAAAATTTATAATAAATATTATAAAAAAAAAATTATATAATATTTCTGCAAAATATCTTTACCTTTTTTTGAAATTTCTTGTACTGTAGATAATGTCGTAATGAAATGTATCTGTAATTGTTTATTCCATGCATCCCCTCCTTATGTGCAAATTATTTTACTTTACAATCAACATTATTAGATAGAAAATTTAAAAAGAATTATTTTGGTTGTTTCAAATTTTCAAAAAGACCTAACTATTTAATTTTTAATGAATTTATTCGTATCATTCTTAAATAATAAATGTGAACACTTAACGAATGGTTCAAGGTTATTTGCTCGGGAAAGGACCTTAACACACACAGACGGCAAGTTCGTTGAGGTTATAATTTCAAGGAACATAAAACATAGAACTTATCTGTGCTAAAAAGTAGCCTAATCCATTCATTAATCATTCGTTACCTCGTAATAAACACCAAACCAAACTACCACCTCTACACACTAATAAATTAAATTAATATACTTAATAACAATAATAACATAGAGAATAAAGCCAAATAATACTTGTCATTTAACTAGAGTTAATTAAATATTAAAGTGAAATGTTGTTTGCGCTCCATTATAGCAATATTCAAAAGTAAACAATAATACTAGCGATAAAATAGCGTAGCCAGTGAATTGTCATGCCACGAACAGAGCCGGCAGAATTAGAGCAAACATAAATTTAATAACCGATTTACGTCAGGATATGTGTTAATATTTCACAGTAACGACTGCCGATTCTAACGAAATAATTGCCGGACACACTGTACGGCACTTTATTACTTATATTGAACGAATGAAACCGAGTCGTTAATTAACGTGAATAAAATACGATCGGTCGATGTCAAACGCGACACAATAATACCATTATTAAATAATGAGCATAATCCATTTGCATATTTACCGATATTTCAAAGGCTTTTAATATATATTTTAACAATAAATCCAACATACCTGATAATTAACAGCACATTAACTCCCTAAATCGTAATGTACTCGAACGAATGAGAAAATACGAACTTCTAAAACTATTGCCGCATTCAAAGCCGTACGTCCATTCAGAGGTAAAAATGTTCATAAATGCAACATTCCTTTGAAAGCAGCAAGCGTGAACAAAAGTTTCCGTTAAGCGGGATCAACACTACATGTTTAAACATTAATTCTCATGTGAAACAAAGTGCATTTGTTCAGTGTAGCGTTTGTTACAGAATCTGCGTCGGTGATTGTTCACGTGCTGAGTGGAGAGAGACCTGCCGCCATGCAGAGCTCGGGGTCGACCCCACAACACCTGAACCGGACAGTCCTCGCCATTCTCGTCACCATCACTACCGCCAGATGCCAGCAGATCTCATTCCTTATCACCCTACCCATTGTCGTACATTACATCTTGACAATAATTACTTCCCGTTTGTCCAATACGGTCAAATTCCTATCAAGCGCGGGATATTCGAGATGACCTAATAACCATTCCGAAACTTCCACAGTTTAATAGGAAAATGTATAGATTAATGAGAATTTTTGGTTTTATTTTGAATTAGTGCTATTCAAATATCATGATAGAGTCTTAAACTTTTCTTAAATATATGTTGTTGTTCTGAGAATTTCTTGTTTCAAAGTTTAAATTAAATATGTCATTCTAAAAACAAACGTTTACATAATTATTCAGGACAAATTTCTTTTATTTTTGCCCTTTCAAATACAGTATATATTTATCCTGTATATCGACTTAATTCTAAGATTGCAATCAGACTGATTCATTACACGAATCTGGAATAAATCCAGATTCGATCGGAGCAAGAAGCTTATCTATGCATAACGTACCTAATCCAGCAGTTGCTCTCTTTACCACGTTATTTGCTTTCTATCAAGTTGCATAAATAAACGGCGGCATAACCTATATCTGGCCCAGACTCGGTACATCGAGGCTGGTTAATCTCACCGAGCGGAGACCGCACCAGCCCGTTTCCATATTGAAATAAATATTTACATATACATATTTCTTTTGAAATTGTTCAATCCGTTTCCCGATTAAAGGCATTGCATTATTTTTCATTACAAAATGAATTGTTACTTTTATGTAGAAATGTTTGTATAAAAAATCGTATTTCGATTTGCTTATAGGAAATGTGACTTGTATTTACTTGTCTACTTGTTAATGTGTATCGTAAACAACGAATGTTATGTTTCAATTCGGTACTGTTGTTACTCGACGCTGGTCCGCGTTATTGACTTTCTTGATTAAAACTTTGTTACGAGCTACGAAGCAACAGCTGTGACGGTTTGATTCTTAAATTATTGACTGCGCACTCAATCGTAAAACGAGTTAAAGCTAAGACGATTTTTCTGTTACCACAACTCGACTCTCATTCGTTTCTTATACAATAATTTCAAACTTATTTGAGTTCAAATATGGTAGCTTAACTGACCCGCAGGAGCTATCTCGAGCTATGAATAAATTTAAGTTACATTTTATCATCCACATACATAAACCTAGAAGTTAATGCTTGCTTTCAAACATTAAATTTACCTGAAATCCAACGTAAGATTAAAACCTGAGCTACCCCTTTGTAAAATGTTCGACACACTTTAACAAAGTCCTTAGAATAATAAAATTACTTTTGACAAAGTCGAAAATGGGATTGTTTTATTACCAACATAAAAGAGGGATTTCACAAGAACTCTGAGTGACAAGACGAGTTTTATAAGTATAGAGAGTATATATTAAATCGTTGAAGTTCGTTTCATACGAGACTGATGGATAGCGCACAAATCTGTGTATTCGCTATCCGACTCCCTTTTATTTATAAACATTTAAAAAAGAACAAAAAACAACGTTAAGTTTTTAATTTTCCACCTAAACCAATTACTAAATAGGAAAACCATCTCCTTTGTGAACAATTAAAACTAATATTGGATTTAAATGTTGTATTTCCTTGTAGATATTATATCTGAAGGAAAAATTAATAGTCTTGTCAAAGACAAGTAAATTGTATAAAATTACGTTAATTTTCTCTAGTTTAATATAGGTGACGACTACTGTACATTTTTAAAGAGATATAATAAATTATATCACGATCTTTGATTGCTATTGTTAGAACTGTAAATATTAGATAAATGCCTTGTAAATATTGAACGTTGTAAATAAACGAAATGTTACTGATTTGTAATTTCTTAACAGCCAAAGAACATTCTTGTGTATTACATAAACTGCGATAGTTTTTTATATGTCGCTCTCTTTAAACGTAGTTAACAAAAGGGTTGTGTAATAAATTATCAAATTGTAGATGTAATTGAATATGTTAACTAATGATTTATAAAAACATAGAAATAAAACGATGAAGAATAAGTACGAAGCGTTTTATTCTTAAGGAGAAACGAAAATATCTTGTTTCCTTTGTGTTACCTTTCCGTTAATATTACATGCAGAATTCGTGTATTTGAAGCTCATATCCGTTTACGGAATACGTTCCAAACACGTACATTCAAATTTGGTGGCGATTGAAAATTCAAATAAAATCTTTGATGTTTAGCTACCGATTCGAATGGAGTGTTTGAAGGATAGCTTACAATATATTACGTAATGTATAAATATATACGTATAAATCAGTGATGAAGAAAAGACGAAGTACATAATTATATCACGAAAATTTACAAACTTTTCAAATGGATATTATATGTTTTACGTTAACAGCATAATTGTCGGCTTCCCTCTTTAAATATTCGCTATTAACAATCGCCTAAAAGAACTATCCTATGACAAAATATAAGTTAGAAATTAGTGGAAAAAATATTAAAGATTCCCCGCTAAAAGATGGAGACAAAATTGAGGAAAAAGGATGAGGGATCGAAGCGGGCGTATCTAAATGAAAAGACGCAAAGAAAACACGGCCCGTACAGCCTATCGCCGACAGATACCGTTATGTATACCACTGAAGGGATTCATTTCGAGTGATATATGTGCAGGGTAACGGACTATTGCACGGTCTTGGCTCCATAAAGAAATCCGGATGGTTTTAGGAAAAAATATCTTACTTGGAACTTGGCTGAACAGATCAATGTTGTAACCTTACCGATATTAGTTTGATTACTTGTTAGTAAAAACAAGGAAATTAAGTAAATTAATTGGTACTGGTTTTCAAAATACCTACTCCGTACCTAAAGTAATTATCAGTACTGCTAACGTAACAATAATGCTGTTAATGAATAGAGAAAAAAATTACAAACTAAAATCAATGAAAAGGAAAGATAACACGCTGCAGGGAGAGTTTCTAGTATCACTTCACCGCCACTTACTTTACTACGACACGGCTCAGAGGCCATGCTTACTTGACGCTATAAAGGCTCTTGATAACGTAATCAGCGTGCGGCTGCGACACTGGATAAAGTATGTTTGATTCCTAGATCAATACAAAATATGATGTAAAGAGATTAAAGGTATGACTCCTTTCTACAATAATAAACGCCAATCATTTTTTGCCTCTGTACAAATGTTTAAATTTTCAAGCTGTGGTCTCCTATTAAGAAACACGTCACGCTGCTAATTGTAAAAATGCTACAACATTATTTTATTATATGTTTTGCATCCTTCGTTGGAGGTCCTTAAATAAATATATAAAACGTTATATATGAAACCAATGTGTCTTAGCGATAGATTTATTGATAACATATGTCATTTCAATATTTTTTTTTTGTGTTTTCTATTAACAATAGTGATTGTAGAAAGATAGCTACGGCCCCTAACATTATATTACTATAGACCGAATTAACAAAACGAAAACGACCTTACAATAAGTAAATAAAGAGAAATTCTCATCGTCGTACAACACAGGAAAGCTGTAATAACAAACCAGTGTATTCATTATGCTCTATAATTAAATCTGGTTGTCAACGAGAAAGACCTTTGCTGCCCTCCGAGACGTTAATACGCTCTGTGGTTATTTAATTATTAACGTTAATGTCCAACAATCTCGTGTCCGATTCCAGCCTTGAACACGACGTATCTCTATCTCATTTTTTATTCACCATAATCAATAGATTATATTGTTTAAACTAAGTTCCCTTAGTAAAAATACGTAGTTACAAATATAACCATTTTATTTTCATTTAGATATTCAGTTTACACAAATATTTATCGATTCTATATACAAATTAACAAAAGTATTGACTAAGTGTCCGATATGGCGACAGTCTCCACCTTATCATAACATGTTGTAAAAATAATCAAACTATAAGCGTACTAATTCCACGTCTGCCTACTTGTCCGAATAAAAAAGTTATATATATTATATGAAAATATACATGATAATAATATCTATAATTTAAACTAACGGCTTGTTTAATATCAACTAATCTCTTTCTAAATTAAAGAAATTCTAAATATATCAATATTTAAAATTCAAGAATTCAACTAAATATGAAATTATTCAATTACCATTCATTAGGTTTGGCATTTAATATTATAAACATAAACCTCGTATATTACGTCTAGTAAATATAAATCTTTATAAAAATATTTGTATTTACTAGACGAACTAACGATACGGGGCAATTAGCTTTCCTGTTAAAATTATAATATCTTAATGACGAATAGGCAACGGAGAGGTAAATTATATCAAAATCATTTTCAATTATCTTGTTCTTTCTGATAATTTGCAAAACCAAGTACTGCTTATTAAGATATTTGTTTCAACGTCTGAAACATTAACTAGTAACGCGCGATATTTTAAATCAATGAAAAATAATGTTGTTTTTTCCTTTAATATATTAGGTACAGTTTTTCTCGAAAGTGGCCAATTACAGTACATCATTCTACTAACTGAGCTATCATAAGCTTATTGTGTATATAAAGGTCATAATAAATAATCACAGGTTTGCGATGGAAATTTAAAGTAAAAATAGGGGGCCTGTTCACGTCATTAAGTGATGACTATCACCCGTAAACAGAGACAGAAACAGACAAAACGTTGGTGCGTTGTCAGCCCGAAAGCCAGATTATCCCGCATCACTAACGGTACAAAACGCTAGCTAAGCTGACGTTTTGGATTGGTTTTCAACCGACAAGAGCAACAGAAAACCCAAAAAGGTATTTCTATACTTTTATTAAGTGGTAAAGTTTCTTATGTACAGAGTCATTTTTACATAGTCTTAGTAAATTAAATCACATATTCGTCTTAACCTTTGCTGACATTGAGCCAAAAATCATACATTAATTACAATTATTATCACTAAAAATCCTCTTTTCATCTTCTAATTTTGTAGTCTAGCGTAAATATGGTATGTGTGCAAGTATATATTTGTATGAAAATATGATGTTGCCGCTTTGACGTATAGGATTTGTGGCTTTAGGGTATATAAAACTAAAATTACTTTTTATTAATATTTATTTTGTTGCAACTTTCATTATTTTACGTCTATGGTTAGATTAACTCATGATAAAGTTTTGTTTCCAAGAAGCTAAGTATATGGTTTCATTTATTAACGCAATATCAAAATAACCATGTAAAAACCAATTATTGATTCAATTGCATATTTTTATCAGTAACAACACATTATATCCTCAATATTACAGGCTACTTAATACTTATTTCTTATTTTATGAACGAACCTTTACATGAAGGAAGCCGCGAGCAAACGTAACGCAAGCTATATAAACAAATCTTACTCAAGCGCTTTGTCCCTCTATTTATATAAGCAGGTTCTACGTTATATGTAGAGGCGTAAGTAAATTTAATATAAGATTGTAGTTTTATATTAACAAATAAAGATTTACTAGCAGCCGTCATTTTATATGAAGGGAAACCGGAATCCCTCGTAATAAAAATTCCTTAGAAAAATCCCTCGCTGCTTTTATTAACATAGCTGATACTAGATACAAAGAACTATTAGATTAACGGAAAATGTAATATAATATTTTTAATTTCACGGTATATCGAAGAAGTAAATATCTAATATAAGTTCAGAAGTGAGGCAATAAATAATGCAATTAACAGCGTTTACTACAAAAATATGTAGTTACAAAACTTATATGTGTTTAGATCTACATTTTACAAGAAATATTCAACAAAGTCAATTCATTATATCATAAAAGCTGTGCACCAAAACCAAAAAGTTAAATTACTCGCGTTCCTCGCTAATGAATTTTCAAACAATGAAACCACTCGACGTATTCTAATTATAGAATAACAAACTGAAATATTTGTATCAGTATTAAATTGTATCTTAATTTTTTTCATTAAACATGACTTATTTCGAAACCTTAATATCTAGATTTTTGATTCAATATATTTCATTTAAAAATAATATTTCATCACTATTGCTTATCTATATTAGATCAGAAAATACATGTAAAATTTCATGCTTCTAGCACCACTGATAGGCTGTACGTTATCATTTAGTCAGTCAGTCAATTCAATTCCATATATAATTCATTCCATCAATAATTTTATTTAATAGAATTATTAATGCATCCTGTTAACAGTTTTACTTCGACATAGGTCTACTCGACTAGCCTGATACTTAAATAAAAGCACACAGGTAACAATCATCAAAACAATTTCATAAGGTTACTAAATCAAGCGCTAATTATAAGTGAAACCAATAATATACCAAGGTACGGAACCCTTGGTTCGCGAAATCAAATAGCTCTTGTCCGGTTCTTATACATCAATTATAATACAAAGAGTAAAAGTTTGTGAGTTTTTAGTGGCTAATCTCTGGAACCACTGCATCGATTTAGATTTTTTTTGACTAATAGGAAGCTACATTACTCCTAAGTGTTATAGTGTTATTCCAGAAACATATAAATCGGGTATTTTGCTCCGGAAAACTGTTTCACGCTTACGAAGCCGCGGGCAGTAAAATGGGAGAGAATACCTACGTTTAGACCGCCTATGTAACTTGTAATATAAGTGTATTAATAAAATTAATAAAACCTGCAAATATTTTTGACGTATTTACAGCTTAAAACCTTGTAGTGCAACTTGTGTAACCACGACACCGCAAATGGAATGTAGCACGCTCTCCACCTACACATAAGTGACGTAACGGCTGCGATGGTTTGAGAAATAAAGCCCAAAATTTGGCACATTTTTTGAATCTAGCTACATGAAGTGATAAACGACGAGTGCATAAAGCAATTGTGTCATATCATCGACATCTATTCTGCCGTCTCTGTGTTCGTCGATTTAAAAACATCTGAATATCTAACTAAACAGATACCTTGATTAACATTTTAAATATGGTAATAGAAAGACACTGATATACACCAATTTGTAATTAAGCATAATTTACGAATAAGTTATACAAAGAAAAAGTAATGTATCTCTAGAAATTATGCAGAGATTATTTTCTGTATATGTACGTTGTTATTGATTTTAATGAAGAAATGAGTATAATACTTAAACCTAAAAAATACATTAATCAATAATATGACTCCGTAAAACTGTTTTAATTTAAAGAACATCCAGACAGATACATGACAGCAACGTTTTATAATTTCTAACTCAATCGGATTTCCAAAAAGTCAAAGTCAGAACCAATCTAGAACATTGTGACGAACAAACATACGTCGTAAATGTGAACTGATCCGGGGATCTGGCATTCGGGTCGAAGCTGGCACACAACACACCTGAACTCGAAAACAAACTTTACTTTTAGCACGAAAATATTTGTCCCGGTGCCGCTCGGCGTTTTGCTCGTTTCAGTAGTAACCTCTACTGCCGTTATCATTTCGAGGAACTTTTTCAATCTACATGAAAATTTAAAGCAATACTAAAAAGGTAACCGTGTGATTGTAACAATATATAATACTAGCTTTTGCTCGCGGCTCCGCCCGCGTTATAAAGTTATTCAGGCTAAAGTTTTCCGTTATAAAAATAGTAGTTTCCCGGGAGCCTATGTTCTTCCCAGGGTCTCAAACTGTCTCCATACCAAATTTCATCTTAATACGTTGGGTAGTTTTTGAGTTTAACACGTTCAGGCAGACAGATGCAGCGGGGGACTTTGTTATATTATTTAGAACTTTTTAAGTGAAACAATCCCGTCATACATCATTATTGCATAACTTTAACCGTTTACGCAGCGCAGGCAACAGAAGCTCTCAAAACTCATAATTTTCCCCGTTTTTGCAACATGTTTCATTACTGCTCCGCTCCTATTGGCCATAGCATGATGATATATAGCCTATAGGACTCCAGGAACAAAGGGCTATCCAACACAAAAAGATTTTTTCAGTTCAAACCGGTAGTTCCTGAGATTAGCCATTACTGCCCCGCTCCTATTGGTCATAGCGTGATGATATATAGCTTATAGCGGTCCACAAATATAGGGCTATCCAACACAAAACGAATTTTTCAGTTGAAACCGGTAGTTCCTGAGATTAGCCATTACTGCTCCGCTCCTATTGGTCATAGCGTTATGATATATAACTATGAGCACTCCACAAACAAAGGACTATTCAACACAAAAATATTTTTCAGTTCGAATCGGTAGTTCTGAGATTAGCCATTACTGCTCCGCTCCTATTGAATATAGCGTGATAATATATAGCCTATAGCTCTCCACGAACAAAGGGCTATCCAACGCAAAAGAATTTTTCAGTTTGGACCGGTAGTTCCTGAGATTAGCCATTACTGCTCCGCTCCTATTGGTCATAGCGTGATGATATATAGCTTATAGCGGTCCACAAATAAAGGGCTATCCAACACAAAACGAATTTTTCAGTTGAAACCGGTAGTTTCTGAGATTAGCCATTACTGCTCCGCTCCTATTGGGTATAGCGTGATGATATATAGCCTATAGCACTCCACGAATAAAGGGCTATCCAACGCAAAAAGAATTTTTCAGTTTGGACCGGTAGTTCCTGAGATTAGCCATTACTGCCCCGCTCCTATTGGGTATAGCGTGATGATATATAGCCTATAGCACTCCACGAACAAAGGGCTATCCAACGCAAAAAGAATTTTTCAGTTTGGACCGGTAGTTCCTGAGATTAGCCATTACTGCCCCGCTCCTATTGGGTATAGCGTGATGATATATAGCCTATAGCACTCCACGAACAAAGGGCTATCCAACGCAAAAAGATTTTTTCAGTTTGGACCGGTAGTTCCTGAGATTAGCGCGTTCAAACAAACAAACAAACAAACAAACAAACAAACTCTTCAGCTTTATATAATAGTATAGATATGGTTGAAAATCCGACCGACAGAATTTCTTTTTGTAATTTTAAAAGAATTTAAGTCACTTCTACTATAGCATATATATAGACTCAGATTTCTTCCATTACTATGTGAATAAAACTTCTGTAACAATGCCTTTAAATACACTCACGCCTTTAATTCCCGAAGGGGTGGGTAAAGGCGCAACGGGTGCACCCACGTTTCACTATAATATGCATTTTATCTCATGATGTCATACAAGGCAAGCCTACCGTTATATCAGGTATAAATTCCAAACCACAACTACGCCATCGAGGCAGGCAGTTCAGTTTAAATGCAATTAAATTGAAATTAAATCTCGAAAGATTTAGGATGCTTAATAAATCTTTAACAAATGACATTCCCCATAGTTTATAATGTCAGGAAGTCATTCAAGAATATCAGTACGTATCAACTGTTACGAAATTGTTTAAATATTACTAAACTAGCTTTTGCTCGCGGCTCCGCCCGCGTTATAAAGTTATTCAGGCTAAAGTTTTCCGTTATAAAAATAGTAGTTTCCCGGGAGCCTATGTTCTTCCCAGGGTCTCAAACTGTCTCCATACCAAATTTCATCTTAATACGTTAGGTAGTTTTTGAGTTTAACACGTTAAGGCAGACAGATGCAGCGGGGGACTTTGTTATATTATTTAGAACTTTTAAGTAAAACAATCCCGTCATACATCATTGTTGCATAACTTTAACCGTTTACGCAGCGCAGGCAACGGAAGCTCTCAAAACTCATAATTTTCCCCGTTTTTGCAACATGTTTCATTACTGCTCCGCTCCTATTGGTCATAGCATGATGATATATAGCCTATAGCACTCCAGGAACAAAGGGCTATCCAACACAAAAAGATTTTTTCAGTTCAAACCGGTAGTTCCTGAGATTAGCCATTACTGCTCCGCTCCTATTGGTCATAGCGTGATGATATATAGCCTATAGCACTCCACGAATAAAGGGCTATCCAACGCAAAAAGAATTTTTCAGTTTGGACCGGTAGTTCCTGAGATTAGCCATTACTGCCCCGCTCCTATTGGGTATAGCGTGATGATATATAGCCTATAGCACTCCACAAACAAAGGGCTATTCAACGCAAAAAGAATTTTTCAGTTTGGACCGGTAGTTCCTGAGATTAGCCATTACTGCCCCGCTCCTATTGGGTATAGCGTGATGATATATAGCCTATAGCACTCCACGAACAAAGGGCTATCCAACGCAAAAATAATTTTTCAGTTTGGACCAGTAGTTCCTGAGATTAGCGCGTTCAAACAAACAAACAAACAAACAAACAAACAAACAAACAAACAAACTCTTCAGCTTTATATAATAGTATAGATTATCATAACAAGACAACTATTTGATGTAAACGTGGGTTAGAAGCCGAAGGCCAAAGCCTGACAACTGTTTAACCCACAAAGATAACCGCAACTTCAAACAAACGTTTTCATGTTTAGACTTTTAATTTATACATTGGCGCAAAGCAATCCTATCTCAGTAAGACATCAGTGGCTTATATTTGTTAGAAATAATATTTGAATATAATAATTTAAAGATAACAGTAATCTTACAGATGTTTCCAAATGTCGGCAATGCTGACGAGGTCGATTTTATTCTAAACATCGATCTGGGCCCTTATTCTGTATGATAGTGTAAACGCGTAACGCGGCCGTGTCATGTTATCTCCGAGAAATGTGCGTGGAATGGTATTCTGTAAGTCAAATTTCTATAGTCCTAAACATGACGCGTTGTGTTACGTGCTTGTTAAGCGCTGTTAAAATAACGTGCGGGATAGAGAATAAGTCCCAAGGCCGCCAATTGTACTACTGCCTTTTTATAAGCCTAGATTTCTTTTGTCTGTATATGATTATCTACTTTATGATATACAATAAACCATAAAGAAACAAAATGGTAATAATATTTAGCTGAAATTGATTTGAACATTGTACATACAAAATATTTCCTGTTTCATAATTATAGAAATGTTCACTGTTTTGACTTAAATCCGAAAGAAATCCACCATATTATTCCCCAAAAAATATATTTAAATTATGCAAATTAGAGATACATTTAATACCAGAGCCAACCAAATATCACTGGTTATGACGCTTTATACTCGCCAATCCGATGACGCTAAAACCCGGTTGATCCCTAAAAGCTATTGTCCATTCGAATTTAAATATGACGCAAAGTGATACGAAACATTTGATAATATTTTGTAAATAATCTAAAATTAAACAGTTTTATTAATAGTCGACTAAATCCGTTTGATCCGTTGACGGACGACTCGTAATTCCAATAGGCGTAAATATTATATTATAATACTTACCCACGTATATTTGAATATGCGGTGTATATTAACTTATACATACATATTGTATATACATTATACGTAATACTAATAATATAAACATGCATATTATAGGCATTCGGTAGATTTTCCAAATACAAGTGTTAAAAGCAGAAATTGGTTCTCGCGGCTTACACATAAAATGTAAAAACAATGTGGCAGTGCCGTTCACATATTTCAACTTCCAAATGGTATTTCTCGTGCACACGTCATGTACGGACAGACAGTGTCCCTGGGGGGTGTAAAGTTACGGCTGTGTAGGCAATGTATTTTGCTCTTCGCTTTGTGATCATCCAGTATTCGAACCTTTCTTACTAAATGGAAAAACTCGAGTCTGTACTCGCGAAAGAGTTTTGTGTAAACACTCGTATCGCAAATGCTATAAAACGAAACTTTTCTAAAAGTTTTCTCCTTGAGCATTTGTATAGGAAATGAATAAGTCAGAAAACTATGTTAGTTTAAATAAATAAAAGGATATTCCAAGCCTAGACAAAACATGTGATGTGAAATGAAAGAAAAAATACAAAATAATAAATGTTTTCGTTCCAACGATATTAATTACTACAACAACGTTCAAATTAAAATAAAGAAAATAAATATATAAGGAAATGGAATGTTTCATTAAAATCACAAAGAACTAATCCTTCGTATCCGGATAGACAGCGGGAAAATTCATTTTTATTAAATCTTGAACATTAGGAACGTGTTCAAAGCTGGAAATATTTCTTAATAAATGTTATTGAACATATTTTCTTTAGTAGAACGTTACGTGGCACGTGATTTATATAAAAAAGGATGTATGAGTTTGTCCCGTAGGATAGAGGGAACATCTATTTCGTTAGTTTCCGCCTAGTCACGGGCGCGCTCGTTTGTCATCCTGCCCTTATTGAAGAGCCAGTGGCCGCCTCCTGTTATCCCGTGATATTTTCATAATTCAACTACAGAGACATGTTTGGGCCTGATGCTCGGCTCGTATAAATAAAGCGGCATAACGATATCATAGTCATCATTTCATTATAACTTCGCAATTTCTTAGATATGAATAGCTCTTTGAAACTGCTTATTTATACGTTGAAGGTTATTTTTATGCAAACAACGAAATTAAATAGTTTAATGTTAAATTATATATTTCATTATTGGGATTAGATTATTTCTAATATAGCATTTTTTTATAATCTACTAACTTTGCTAGGGGCTTCGCCCGCGAGAGCGTTCCGGGTTAGTGCCGCTAAATTACATCAAAATCCGTTCAACAGTTTTTGAGTTTATCGGGTTCAGACAGTCAGACAGACGCGGCGAAAGACTTTGTTTTATGTAAATATTAATAAAATTTCAAATAGTATTTATAATTATTGGATTTATTATTATATATTATTATTTTACTATTAATAAGTATACATTGTAAATATATTTATCCGTGATTAATCTCTGTTTTGTCATATATGTACGAGTATATCTTCATGTCAAATATTTTTAAAATCAAAGAAACAAATCACCTATACTTTTTTTTCTTTGTCAGACCAACACCTGCTGAAAATGAGTATTAATTAGTAAAGCCGTAAATGTAATGATAATCACTAGTGCACTACAATCAGTGGCAGTAATCTATACTATTATATAAAGCTGAAGAGTTTGTTTGTTTGTTTGTTTGTTTGTTTGTTTGAACGCGCTAATCTCAGGAACTACCGGTCCGAACTGAAAAATTCTTTTTGCGTTGGATAGCCCTTTGTTCGTGGAGTGCTATAGGCTATATATCATCACGCTATACCCAATAGAAGCGGAGCAGTAATGCCTAATCTCAGGAACTACCGGTCCGAATTGAAAAAATCTTTTTGCGTTGGATAGCCCTTTGTTCGTGGAGTGCTATAGGCTATATATCATCACGCTATACCCAATAGGAGCGGAGCAGTAATGGCTAATCTCAGGAACTACTGGTCAAAACTGAAAAATTCTTTTTGCGTTGGATAGCCTTTTGTGCGTGGAGTGCTATAGACTATATATCATCACGCTATACCCAATAGGAGCAGAGCAGTAATGGCTAATCTCAGGAACTACCGGTTCGAACTAAAAAAATCATTTTGTATTGGATAGCCCTTTGTTCGTGAAGTGCTATAGGCTATATATCATCACGCTATGACCAATAGGAGCAGAGCAGTAATGGCTAATCTCAGAAACTAGGAGTTTAAACTGAATAATTATTTTTGTGTTGGATAGCCCTTTGTTCGTGAAGTGCTATAGGCTATATATCATCACGCTATGACCAATAGGAGCAGAGCAGTAATGGCTAATTTCAGAAACTAGGAGTTTGAACTGAATAATTCTTTTTGTGTTGGATAGCCCTTTGTTCCTGGAATGCTATAGGCTATATACCTAGTCTTGCCATAAATATTGTAATAAAGAAAAAAGAAAATTGTTAACTGCAAATAACATTTATTACTTTTACAGTGTGTCAGTTTAATACATAAATATAAAACAATTAAAAATATAAAAAGCTTATTCGAAGTGGTCTCCATTGGCTGCAATACAGTCCTTTAAACGATGAGGCCAGTTATCAATAGAAGCACGCACTCTTTCCATGGGAAAATTCTTCACTGCCAATCGTATAGATTGTTTTAGGGACTCCAAATTATCATGGCGTTTAGAGCAAGCTGTACTCTCTAAAACTGACCACAAATCATAATCCAGCGGATTAAGATCGGGACTAGACGACGGCCAGTCTTCAGCTCTGATGAAGTCCGAAACGTTCGATTCCAACCAAGACTGCGTGGACCGAGCTTTATGACCCGGCGCCGAGTCTTGCTGGAAGGACCATACTTGGTTATTGAACATGGTGATGTTAAGGGGCTTAACTACCTTCTCAAGAATGGTATCTTGATACACTTGTGCCGATGTTTTGATACCTTTTTCACAAAAATATGGCTCAGTCACTCCTTCATAGCTAACACCCCACCAAACCATCACTGAAGTCGGATAATGTCCACGTTGCACTCTGTCGACTAATTGGGAAGCTTCCTTAGAGCTTTGAGCATAAATACGGTCATTTTGTTTGTTAAAATGTTGCTCAATTGTAAAAATTTTCTCATCCGTAAACAAAATTTTTCTGTGACCTCCCTTTGCGTACCGCTTCAGTAGTTGTTTCGATTTTACCACCCTATTCTTCTTTAAATTATCAGTTAAGAAATGGCCAGTGCGTCTCTTATAGGCTGCAAGTCCTAAGTCATCTTTTAAAATACGCGACATGGTTCTAGGTGCTATCTTCATTTCCCGAGATAAAATCTTTTGCTTTCGGACAGGATTTCTTCGAATTCTTTCCCTTACTGCTTTGACCACCTTTTTCGTACGAACACTACGTGGACGGCCAGATCTTTTTCTGTCACAAACAGAGGAGGTCTCATTGTACCTATTAATAGCCCGGTACACAAACATTTTACTAATACCAAGTGTATGGAGAGTTTTAAAAATTGCATTTGGCTCCATACCTACTTTGTGTAATGCTATCACAGCGATTCGGTTCTCTTTATCACCCCACACCATTTTAATATCGCAAAATATTTTACAATGTATTGGCGCCAAAATGAGAAAACACAATGAACAATCGTATAAAAATGACAGATTCGAAATTCAAATGTAATATTTTTTTATAATTAAGTGTAACAGTATTTATGGCCAGACTAAGTATATATCATCACGTTATGCCCAATAGGAGCGGAGCAGTAATCGCTAATCTCAGGAACTACCGGTTCGAACTGAAAAAATATTTTTGTGTTGGATAGCCCTTTGTTCCTGGAGTGCTATAGGTTATATATCGTCACGCTATGACCAATAGGAGCGGAGCAGTAATGAAACATGATGCAAAAACGGGGACAATTTATTAGTTTTGAGAGCTTCTGTTGCGTGCGCTGCGTAAACGGTTAAAGTTATGCAACAATAATGTATGACGGGATTGTTCCTCTTAAAAAGTTCTACAAAAATATATCATAAAACAAAGTCCCCGCTGCATCGGTCTGCCCGAACGTGTTAAACTCAAAAACTACCCAACGCATTAGGATAAAATTTGGTATGGAGACAGTTTGAGACCCTGGGAAGAACATAGGCTCCCGGGAAAATATATAGCGTGACTTTTATAACGGAAAACTTTAGCCCGAAAAACTTTATAACGCGGGCGGAGCCGCGGGCAAAAGCTAGTTTTATTATAAAAGTTTTAATTGTCAGTTAATAAATTCAACAGGCCATATTCACCATAATGAATGATGTAATTGATATCTATATTTACAAAAATCATTTCCAATATGAACTTCGTGTCTGATGTATAGATTTGATTATTTAGTTTCGATTAGTTGGTTTTACTTACATCAGGTTTTTTCGATTGATTTTATTTATATTACTTTCTATAAATAGCCCCAGTAGCATAAAAATGAATCAGCGTAAGTAAAAACTTTTTAATAAAATATTAAACCGCTTTCATCGTATTGGTTAATTTTGACCGGTTGTTGCCTCGTATAATTATTCATGTATTTATCTGATGTTTCAGAGATTAGCCCCTGCAAACCTACAAACTTTTATTCTTTATAATATAAATGTAGATATAAATAGAATATGGATAATATAGATAATATGGCGATAGGCTTATCCCCTATCACATCATGGGACGGAACACATTTTGCGAAAAGTGGGTGCCTTAGTTGCGCCTCTGCATACCCCTTCGGGAATAAATGCGTGAGGATGTGTGTGTGAATAATAGTGAAAATTTCTAATTATCAACTTTACTGACCAAAGAATTATGTCTGTCCATAAGCTTAAGCGATGTGAATACACTTTTCGGGAACACTATTTCGTAAATTTTGAACACGTTAAATTATTGTTCCTTACACTTCACTAAAAGAGTTATATTCTGGTATGGTGCCCTGAGAATGCTTAGCGCCTCCCTCTACTTACGCGAACCTCATAAGAAACGGCTGAGAGATTCGAGTGACATCTTCTTCACTCAGTGGTGTGGTAAAGTACCTACTTACTTAGAATCCCGTGGATTGCCACAGAACACGTAGTGGAACTCCAGTACTAATGACTTATTCCTGTGAGTCGTGTTTTGCAGTTACTTAGTAAGCGAATCATTCTCGTTTAATTACTGCAATTAAAAATAGTTTATTATATTTTTATATTAATTTTAAAGATATTTTTTTTACATTTATACGTATACATTTAACAAAAAACATGCATATAAAAATTATATTTTTATATTATTAGGACTTTCTATTTATGAAATCTGCTGAAAAATAAAATTCCGAGAAAAAATATCCACTACAAATATTATTATGATAACAATAAAGAAGGTAAAGCTGCATTATCAAAATAAATAAAAAGTCATCGCGTTGCAAAATCAAACTCACTTCGTAAGCAAGACAAATATTAACATTGCGCTTAGTCGCGAGCTTGGTCCCGCAACATTTTTATTCGACGACGCTTCTCACATAAATTACGCCGTGATCAGACATCCGACGCCCGTTTTGCCTTTTCCACGGTAAGGCAAAACTGTGCCGTGTTTCATTTTGTTGTTATCTTCGGACATGTCCTTGGAAAAATGTACCGTTTGTACAAACTCGCAAAGGTTTCGTTAATCAATTACATTTGTATCTCTGCACGGAACGTAATTGAAGTTCTTTGTATCAATGACGAGAGAACAGGTTCGCAGTATCCAGTATTTTATGCATAAACTTGTGTTTTTGAACACGTAATTGTATGAGTAAATTGTAGAGTTGATATAAAATGCAATATCGGATAGGAGATTGGTAATGGTTAGAAAATGAGGCAATAATTTTCTTTTACAGAGCATGTTGACATGTCGATCTCATGTGAAACTGGTTAACAATACGGACATTAGATATCATTTTACGTCATAATTGGACGATAATAGACGCGAACGTCTATATAAACTATTTGTTCAAAATTTGAATTGAAATAGCAACCAAACATCACTGTGATAACCTAATTATTCACTTGAACAACAAATAATTTTACTTATTTGACTAATATATTGTATTCAAATCCAGGTTTACACTTAGACTCGAGTTCTTATATCATGGGCGCCGCTACGTAGTACACATCGACAAGCTGTCAATATTGACCATACTAAAGTCAGTTAGAATGGATTGCAGTCTAATTCAGTTGAACACAGTCAATGTTCGGAACGCCAATTCTAGTACATAGTACATATATATCGATGCGTCTAATTCAAATAACTAGATGTACTTACTACTGTTTATTGTTATACATAGTTTTGGAATTTATCATGAGACGACAAAGTTACAATGACAATTTGGTACCGAATATATAATGATAACATAAATGACTAATTGTTACGATTTGCTTTACTTCTGGGATGCAATCTCAAAATAATATTCAGCGTTATAGTTATATAATACTTTTTATTAATTTTAACAAAGACATATCGACTACATTTTTTGGAAACTTCAAAGAGATAATTTCTAGTGTTACACTTCTACACCACAGTCAATACACATAAAACTTAACAGACTATATAATATTTATATAACATGGGAATTTCCTCTCTCTACACAAATGAAAAATCCAATAGAAAACTAATCCGCATTTGTTCAACCCCGTTTTTTATACGAAAAGGATAAAATCATATAAACCAATTAATAGTATATCTGTGTACATTTACATTCCATCAACTTAAATATGTACTTATTAAATTTTCACGAATCCGCAACCACTAGCAATTGCTTCATCGATTATATACTACTGTATAACAAAGAAATAAACTTTCGCATTTATAAGTATAGTGCACAATGAGGGCGGTATTCGTTCTTCCGGGGCGTAGTCACCACTCTAAAAACTTCTTACCCCTACGGCTATCAATTCTCCGAGAATGTCTCGACGGGTTTCACTTCAACTTACTGGTAACTTCAATTTTGAATTTTATTATATTCTTTGTTTTATTTTACTAGCTACACCCTTCGACGCCGTCCGCGTAAGTTCTGACTTCGAATATTAAAAACGGCTAAAATTATCGTAATTTTAATGACACTAACTAAATATATCAGGTAGGTACAAAAAGTATAACTAGATCCTGAAAACTATAGGTATTTAAAACTGTATTTAGATAGTACACTATCTTTCTAAATAAAGTAAGAATAATATGCATTTAAAACCTCAGGATAGATTAGATTTGCAGGTTGTTTAACCCAGAAATCTCCATAGTGCATTAGCTGAGAACTACTATGATAATATTCATCGTTTCAGGTTCTTTCTATAAATCATGATATTTTGCTTGTTATTAGTAGCATTATTTAAAACACACATTGCATGTATTACGATATGTTAGCGTGACCAGTCACATTAGTTTTAAGTATCGCAATGTCACTGTCACATTTTGATAACAATACTTAAGAGCCATAATACGCTGAAAATTTTGCAATTTAGTTAAGTCAAACAAAACACCCATTATAGTTGACATTTGTTTTGTAAAAAGACTTGACGTGATTTCATTTTAATTAGTTTTTATTGACTGCATCACTGGCGTAGTTGGATTGCGTAAACGGTACGACCATCGCACTAAGGTCTTAGTCGGATTTGATGCTGAGTCGAGCAAAATTATATTGGGTTTTTCCCCTCATTATCAGCTCTGAATCTGATGCTTAGTTTTTATATAAGACCTAGCTAGTAAAACGTGGGTGTAACACCTTTATCGATCCCCAAAAAGCGGAAAAGTCGTGACAAAATATCCATTTACATCTTTTAAAGCTTAGGTAATCGATATTAATTAGATATTAATTAATTTCGTGCTAATACTGCTTATTACTATGAAAAAGGAATTTAATTAAACTGCAGCCACGCGTCAGCTATCTATACTGCTCTACTTTCAATGAAATTCGATAAAATCTGACATACGACAGCTAGCTAACCATCTACATTTACTATCTATGTATATCGTGCTATAACACAGATTATAATTTGAAATTAAGCTAAAAATAGTATTTATCCCATGCCTGTCGACATTTTTTTTCGGGGCGTCACTTCGGTTAACATCAGTGTAGTGCAAACACCGATGTGCCTTCGGTAGAAAATAAATAGATATATTATCTATATACTAGATATATCGATAGTGGTAGATAGTACGTACTATAAGGCCATAGCTAAGATGCTTTCTAGAATCGTGGGGAATTCGAATAAAAAGGCCAATTTAAAATAATAAAATATATGAGTATGACATATACTATCGTTAAATCTATCTTGAAGATATGTCATTCTCATACAAAACATTAGCGTTAACGATTGTAGCTAGGCGTCTTGTGTATGGCTCCAGTATATGCTATATTTCAGGTATGGAGAATGTTGTTTTGGCATTATGAGTTCTAAAACGTAATACATAAGATTGAGTTGAAATAGTAATAAGGACATAAATCTGAAAGTGTTAATGAGACAATATTAAATGAATTTATTATCCTGCAGGAACCCTAAATACCCAAACGTTATTAGAGGGGTATCAAGCAGTGTACAATCATTGACTCAAGAATCAACGTCAAATATAAATAAATTTTTATTGAGTTTGCTCATTCGGTTCATTTAGATATGAGTTGAGCAATATATACGACTAAAGCAAAGCCACGAGCCGCGTATATTACGCTACAAATAATGGACATATTTATTAAAATAAAGCACATCCTCGACATTGAATTGTAAAATATCTAACATTCCGTAAACATAAGGAATCAATACCCATCCTCGAAATAAAAATCTATTTAAATACCTAAAATCTAATAAATATTAAGTTATTAAGCAATATTCATTTACAAAGCTAAACATATTTTTCTCCATTAGCTACTAATATTATACAGGGAAAAGTAAAACGGATAAAAAGATTAAATCATAAAAATAAACACAATAGAAATATTTTATTTTTATTTGCAAATTATACGTTATTCGTTCAGCTACGTTGAATAATTTTCCAATTTTATTTCCCTATTTATAATATAAGTATTCCTTTTTTATCGAATTTGTTAGTAATGTTATTAATATTTTTAATATCTCGTTAACGCTATTATAATACGCAAATAAAAACCTAGAAATTTAATTGTTTATCGTGTTCTATAAGATCGTTCGTTGGTAATTATATATTTTATCAGACAGAATAACGGTTGCAGGATAAGAACTAAGCTATTAATTCAGCTCGCATAGCTACATCCTTTCACACTTGTGCGTAGACTGGAAACTATGTAAAAAGTATGAAAATAATTTCAGCTATGCGGGCCAAGCTAAACTAAAATACATCTGGCCTACAACTCATATAAACCACTAAATATAAACAAAGAATTAAATACATAATAATAATTAATGTATAAAATTAATTACTAAAACATATTTTACAAATTAATACCAAATACCACAACCTAAAACGTATTTAAACCTCATTTTTAATCAACAAAATGAAATCCTAATTAAACAGCAAGGCAAGAAACCGTAAAGGTTTGTTGGATTCAAATTAAAACCTAACTGGTGGCGAGTCCGAGCGTTTAGTAATCTTATTGTAAGCACTAGTGCCATTAGCATGAAACGGTCGTTGGACCGCGCTCTCGATGCACGCCGCTTTTTATTCCCGCCGCCCCTCATAAATTGTACTACACGTCCAACTTTAGAGTAATTCAGCTTTCCATACCTGGGTACTTGTTACTGAGCTTGTAATTGGCTCGCTAACATAATGAGACGGGTATTATAAAACCAGAATCGAATGGCGACGAAATATTTTAAATGTGTTAGATTGCACTGTTATTTTTAGTTTTGGAACACGCGAATTTAGCCCATAATTTTTTGCTTTTTAAAAGTCATGTTCCGATTAATACTATTTATATAATATTATTATTATTCTCACTTTTTCTTTAGAAACAATATTATCTCTAATTAAACTAATAAATAATAACACATTACACTATAACAATATAAAACAGCGCTTCTAAATTATTAAAGAATACAAGACATGCTACAAAAGCTCAACAAAGAAGGCAGACATGATAACTAGCACGATTCACAAAAGAAAACCTTTAAGCAAGTTGCGGAACAATAAACAGGCCCTCGTAAAACACCTCTATCGGTAACAAGAAGTTCCTAACAAAGTTCCAACAAGATTCTGATTTGAAAAGTAAATCGAAATAAAGTGGACAGTGAGCTGACAATTGAAGTCGGTTTTTCTTGGATCAGGTAGATGCTCCCGGCAAGTAGTTAATAAACTCGTAGCCCTCGAAAACTAACTCGAACCTGAACTGTTCCACTTTCCGCCAACTTATTCCTTGTTATTACGGAACCGCATCTTATTTCAACTTCAGTTTTATTTGCCTCAAAAGTTCATTATTAACTTTATTACGATGTACCTGGACAGGGACGACTGAACAAAAGGAACTTGTTATTCCGTTTGTAAATTTGATTGTGATGGCTAAGTTAAAGTTATTAGCGGAAATAAATGAGGGCTTGTGATACAATTAATCAGGTTACCATGTTTATTACATTACTAGATGTTGATTGCGGCTTACTTGCTACAAAATCCCTAAAATCTTGTCGCGATACAGGGCGCCATCAGTACAACGTTCTGTTTAAAATTCATGCTAAAAGAAACAATTATTTACCATAGGAACAAATTAGAGCTATGAAAAGTAGACAAAGATAGAGTCTATCCGTGTGCCAAATTTCATCCAAATCTGTAGAGCTGTTTCTGAGTTCACTTCTAATAAACATTATCACAAACTTATAATATTAGCAAGAATAATAAGGAAGAAGTAAGAAAACGGTGAAATAATAAAAATGTACTGGTGAGACTGGTTGCGCATTCAACCCTACTTTAAGGCCTTTAAACCGTATAGACGAAAGTACCTAACTAATATTGGGTTCATTAATAATAATATAATGTAATAATAACTTGTTATCATAATTACTATCGTTGTAAAAGTCATATTTCCAAATACTATTCGAAACAAATTCTTGTAACGATAATGGTTTATTTTTTTTTTATTTTTATTTTATTTATTAAGGTTTACCAACATTTGTTTACACTTATACAACTTACAACTATCAAACATAACAATAAAAGAAAATTAGTTAAGTGCAACAACTACTTACAGGTAAACACCACATGCACATAACAAACGGTTAGCTTAATATTATGTTTTTTTATTTAAAAATATTTTTTTTCTTTTGACTTACATTTTTTTAAATCAAGTAGCTTGAATACTATACAATAATTACAAAGACAAAAATAAATAAATAATAAAAAACTATTATGTGAAAAAATCAAAATACAAGCATTTTATTTTAATAACTATAAACAATACCCATACCAATACACAGAATACCAAACTTAAGATCCCGTAAAAAAAATATTTTCTTTCTCAATTTCGTAATTATTCAATTAAGCCATATAATTCTACTAGATCCGACGGCTTACAATAATCTCTAACACAATAACTTCCTGGCGAAAGTGTAATTGGATTTCGTATAACGTGGCTATGTTCCACAATGTATATTATGTGCAGGGTTGCCAACCGTACTATAACATGTAGTATTGTATTATATTTTGGGTCTTTGAACTATATACTGTTAAAAAAATGTATAATACGCAAAACTACTATATTTTCAACACCTCAAACTAACAAACAAATTCTTCATTTTAAAAATATATGAACGCTCCTTTACATTTACTTTTGAGTGATGGGACAGTGTGTATCCGAACTTTTATAGAAATAAATCAGTAACAAATCCATCCATATTTCTTAATTTTTTACTTTTTCCATAAAATACTATAATTCTTTTGTAGTGTACTATATTTTTTAAACCTTGTTTTGAAAAAATACCATATTTCTCCAAAGAATTGTTGGCAACCCTAATTACGTGTGCTTCCGTTCATATTGTAGACAGAAACATTTCCGTTAAAAATGTCTTTGTATGTTCTTTTGTCGGCAGATCTGTTTTTTTATTTCACTTGGGAAATTTCCGCCAGTTATATTTCTAATGACGTAGCGGACCCGTCATTTTACATTGTATAAAATGTATAAACCTCAAGACTCAAGATCAGTGCAGTCTTAATTATTTCCTCATTAAGAGGGAACGAATTAATAGGCTCAAGTAATTATACGGTCATTAATTTAAACAAATCAAATTAGTCTTGGAAATAAGTGCGGCAAGTCGAGCGTAAATTGAATTAATACGAACGGGATAGCTGACAAATTCTCAGCCAATTGGTATTATCCTTGCTATAAACCGTACACAACTTAATAGTCTGTTTAATTGTTGTATTTATTTATTTTATTTTTATTTTATTATATTTGGGTGGCTCACAGCTATCAAAAACAAAACAAATATAGGACGAAACGAATACAATAGATAAGCCAATTACGATCCACCACAGATTGTATATATATATTGTGAGACATTTCACATTTCATCTGGTATGTACTACTTATAGCAGTAAATTTCCGAACAACTGATTTTAACCGTCATAATAAAAATACATAATTTATCGCTAATTTGCGCCGAAGAGAAATAAAAATTGACGTCAAACGTCGTCAGTCAATTTACTGATCGGAGATTAACGTACAATCGCAAACGAATTGGTTTGATGGCGGCTAAAACAGATTATTGCCGGGAAAATACGAAGATAGATCGTAAAAGTTCTAACGATCGTACTAAATTCCATTTACGGCGAGACAAGTTTTTCAAGCTATTTAATTTATAGTGATGGTTGAGACTCGACTAATCCGAAACACATAACTTATACTGCAACTAGGTTGACGCGGAGTAAATTAAAAAGTGGGTCGAAGCAAAAACAAACTCATGTCATGAGATGACATGTTTTAAAATTGAATATTTTTAATGCGCCGTCATAATGGCGCTCGCACACGCTCCACTCTCAGGAGAGAAAAGATTACGCGAATAGAGATTAATATGTGATTAACTAAGAGCTAGGGCGAAAGCGGTGATAACCTAGTTGGTTGTGAAAAGGACTACCGAGATGAATGTTGGCAGGTTCAAAACCCAAGGGCACATACATCTGATTTTCTAAAAGTTATGTGTGTATACTTTGTGAATTATCGCCTGCTTTAACGACAAAGAAAAATATTGTGAGGAAGCCTGAAAAGTTATCTATAGGAATTTTCAGGGTGTGTGAAGTCTACCAATGCGCACTAGGCCAGCGTTGCGGACTAAGGCCTAATCCCTCTCAGTAGTAGAGGAGGCCTGTGCTCAGAAGTGGGACAGTATATAATACATGGCTGATATTATAGTTACTAGGGGTAGGTTACTAGGGTTACTATAGTTCGCGATGTAGATTCTGTTTCGAATCATATATAGCATGGATACCTTAACGCATCTGTTGATTAATCGGAGTCTACTCCAATTTATTGACTAAATATTTCTACAGTACCTATTTCAGATCACTGCTGTAATATATAATAACGAAAATATTCAATTGTATAACTGGACAAACTTTTATATAAAAGGGCACACAGTTAAATTACTCAGTAACACAAACATTTATATCCCATTGTTTTTTAAGATACTTGACTGATCGTAGAAATGGTAAATTAGCTTATGCATTATAGTGTACATTTTCCTAAGTTGTGCAGCAACGGTTTCATCTAAAAGTAGGTCTCCGAAAACTATACCCAGTACATTGGCTGTGATAAATAACTACAATTATATACAAGAAGAAAACTTATTTAGATGGAAATAAAAACGAAACGGCAAAGCGGCTTGATTCAATTTTTGTACCCATGTAATTCAATGTGAAAAAAACTTCACTTAAAACTTTCCAAACACATATGTTTGTACGGGATCTCGTTACAGTTCGTATGGATTTCTTCTAGAATACTGTTATTTGTATCATCTTAAGCGGAGTCATCGTGATGGGAAAAGTTATAAGTAGGCAGAGGATTGAAAAGTTGCGAAATAAGTCTCTGGGAGGCAATAAGACAGGAACGTTTTGCAAGCATTTGTTAAAAGTTTCTTTGGGAATGCAAACTTTATTCTTTCTTTGACGTTTCATTCCAACTTATTACAAAGAATGGCACGCGTACAAGTACGTATTGAGGGTAATTGTGATCAGGATTTGAGTCAAGCGTAAAACGTCGTCAACTCCCTAATTTGTTTACCTTTACCATTTCAAATTTCTTATTTCTTTTTATTGCTTTAAATGGCGAGACGAGCTTACCGTTCGCCTAATGGTAAACGATACGACCCCCCATAAACAGTAGAAACACCATTTAATACCTTGAATTACAAAGTATAATCTGGTATTCCACTGCGCTCGCCATCATGTGTTAAGTGTTATTAGGTAGGTTTTAATTTCCTCGTCATAATAAACAAAGAAGTTCTTACAAACACACAAAAACATAAAACAGGCACTAATACTACTCAAAATGTCCATTACCCTGGGTAAGTTATTAAAAAATGTAAACAACAAAACATTTTTACGAACAACATGGCTGAACTTATTGTTTAATAGTTTTTGTGACAAAACAAAAGACTTTCAAACAAAACGTAAACATTCTTCCCGTTCTTTTCAATTTGAGAGAAACTTTCGTCTGACAATTTAATTCTATCTGATTTTAGTTTTCGTTATTGTATCGTATACTATACTGTTCTATTCTGAAATATATATTTAATAGAATTAACCAATTTATTTACTACGTGCCTGTGTAATTACCGCCAATTTAAATATGTCATATAAAAAACATTTTTACATAAATGCGCAAAAAAAAAATTAAAAGAAATTTTTAAGTGTTGCTTTATTTAAATAGATGTACGAAAACTTCCAAGATTGTCCACGACTGTTCCTGTTACTTTATGATAATTCAGCGGAAACTTTGTGACGGAACAAGATAAATGTGCCCTAAATGTGAGTCCGAGGCATAAACTACCGCCACTGAGTTTTAAAAATATATTTTCGGGTTTTATTCCAATAACTGGAAGTCTAACTTCAGTAGAAGCGGAAAAAAAATGTTCTTTCAAATACATGTTTGGCTAAAACCTATAATAAAATATGAAAAAATTGGATTACGTTTGCGTGTGCGTTATTCGCCCAGTCTCTATTAATCAGATATAAAAAATTCCCGTAAATATTCTACAACATATCGAAGGCAATAGATATTTGAGTCCAATTTGCTGTCAATAATATCAGCCCTGTATTATATACTGTCTCACTGTTGGGCACGGGCCTCCTCTACTACTGAGAGGGATTAGGCCTTAGTCCACCACGCTGGCCTAGTGCAGATTGATAGACTTTACACACCCTCGAAAATTCCTATAGAAAATTTCTCAGGTATGCAGGTTTCCTCACGATGTTTTCCTTCACCGTTAGGTTAATTGTGTAGTTATTCCAGCTTACTGATATAAAATGACAAATTCCTACCAATAATCCATGTATTATCATACTAAATTTATAATAGCTTGCGTCTATTTGCATTATATGTATTCCATTAAATGGGGAAGCGCGAAGACACACTATTATGTATAATGAAAGGACGCGTGCACCACACTATTAATCATCACCAACAAAGGGCGAGTTTAGTTTCGCTCGCCCTTCGGTTATAATTACTTTCTGTATAATTTGTTTCTTTGCAAATATTATGACCGATTAAAGCGGTATCAAGGGTTTATTTATATAGTGTATTTTCACTTTCATACTATATTATAGTGGCTTGTTGAATACCTACATCTATTATATAAATAGCTGTGAGTTCTATGTGATATGAATTAAATGTCTCAGTACGACACCGCTGGAGGTTCCGGTTCGAATTCCTGGGCAACCAATGATATTGAATTTACTGCTCAGTGGTGAAGTGGGTTGGTTTCAACCCTGTCTACCCCTCCGAGTATAAAGGCGTGTTGTTTGTGAGTGTATTTATGACAATTAGACGCCTAAAGATAGACTAAATTTCATGTTTAATTTTATCTTTGTTGATCTTTATCTACAGCGACGAATAAGACAATTTTCCTCCGTCCTTTAATGAGATTTCAAGATAGGTCTTTGATGTTAAAAATAAAGTCGTTACTTAACACGTGACCTTGCGGTCGACTTATATACAAATCTTTGCTGTCACTGAGTGGTTGGATCAAAATAAATTACTTACAAGGGGACCCATGTAAGCACCGCATAATTTTTAACCCTAATTATACATCTGCACATAAAAATATAAATTACACAAGGGTATCATTAATCTGTTCATAATCCAAAATAAACAAGGCATACATGACATGGGTCCTTTGTGATTTTAAATGAAGTTTTAAAACGTAATACGTTCATCTATAGTTAATGGGTAATAAAATGAATTCGTAAAATTTAAAGTCATTTTCAAATAACCTAAAAGGTCGTCAAAATCTATTAATGTGACAGTTTTGAGCAAATTTGTGAGGAATTGTTACAAATAAATTCGATTAAGCAATTATTAATCTTCATTCATACTTTATGATTTAAACATTTCGTATAGTCAATGGCAATTGACTGCCTTGGTGACGTAGTTGCAATTCGGGTACAGCACGAATACGACTAACGCGCTGAGGTCCTGGGTACGAATCCCGGGACAAGCCAAAAATAATTTTGAATGGGATTTTCCATCTTACGTACACGCTACCATTAAAATTACCGCGCTGAGATCCTGGGTTCGAATTCCGGGTCGAGCCAAAAATAATTGTAGCTGGGGTTTCCATCTTAAAAATTAAGTAACAATTATTTTTGGCTTGTCCCGAGATTCGTACCCAGGAGTCATTCGCAGCCCGGAGTCAGGAAGTTGGCGGTGTGATACCTCCGTGCCTCGGAAAGCAGGTAAAGCCGTTGGTCTTGCGCCTGATTTGTCTCCAGTCATGTCAGATTGAGTGAAGGAACAGAGTGTGCACCTGTGTATTGCTCACACATTTGTGCATTATAATATCGCCGACGAACTTGGTTGATCTCCGTTGAGATTGGCCGCTGTAGCCGAAATTTGGCTAGGATTCATTTTTATAGGAAATTTATGGAATATGAAAATGAGAATGTTTTAATAAATACAGCGAAGGATTTTCAATCAAATTTATGAGTCAGATGTTGGGAATTCAGATATTTTGAGATTTTAAAATTACTTTACGTGTAACAAATAAAAATTAAGTAAATAAATTTATTGATGACTATTATAAATTATTTGTCTTTGTAATAGAATTGAACACTACAAACAATTCTGCAATATCAGAGAGAGCGTTGCATTGCCACTTTGAGGGAAAGGAATACGCATTAGGAGAAAGGGTAAGTTTTCTTGAATTTTCGGCGACTTTAATGACCGCACGAAACGCAACAGCAAGGCACGAGCTCCGTTTTCCGCTATCTGGCACGCAAACTCTCATTTCTGTGAGGCTGTAACATTACCACATAGGTGCTGGCTTATTCTTGCTACAGGTTATATTTAACACTTAATAATTTAATAATATTTGCACTGTTGGGCATGGACGTCCTATACTACCGAGAGGGATTAGTAAGGACTAAGGAGTCAACAACGCTGGCCTAGTGTGGATTTCACACACCCTCGAAATTCCTATAGAGAACTTTTGAGATGTGCAGGTTTGCTCACGTTTTTCCTTCCCGTTAAAGCAAGCGATAATTCACAAGAATACACACATATTTATTTAGAAAAGTCAGAGGTGTGTGCCTTTGGAATTTGAACTTGCGGAAATTCGTCTTTGGAGTCTGTTCCGCAACCAACCAGGCTAGAGCGACGGTTCTTATTAATAATTTAGTTTGTTTATTTATTATAATTACCACGAGATATATAATTTTCGAATGACTATTTAAAATGCAATGTAAACACAATTGACAGTGTTTCACAAAGATCATTAGGGTGTATCGGATAAATATGTATGCGCTGAGCATAAAGCCGTCGGTAGTAGCTGCTACAATTCTCATTTGCATTTGTAAATACACAGCAAAAAGAGTCAAAAGGAGTGACGAGGGTCTCGTTCGGAATACCGTAAAAATGGCAATCAGCTCGGTTTACTGACTTTAACTTCAAAGTGAATTTTTTCTTGCCGCTTTTTATTTTACATGCCAGAGTATTTCCAAGTAGTTTCTTAACCAGAAACCTTTTACAGCTGTTCCTAATGGGTTCCCAAGATATACTGCGAACTTTTTAATTTCAATTTCGCAAGAAATATCGACCCCTCAGTTATTCAATCTATAGTGAAATTGCTATTTAGAGTGCGAGGGCTGAGGTACATCATGAGGATAAACTACTTCTCACGTGGATTTTATTCAATTTATTGCGGTGGCTCATATCGAAGCATAAATATTGGGGGAAATCTAAACTATTCGGTGGAGTACGGAAAAAGCAATATTCAGTATTAAAGAGACCTATCTAACGAGGTATTTATAAAACATGTCATCGACAAAATCCATAGGTTTCTTTATTGAAACAAACTTGTGCCCCTATGAATAAATGTCAAGCTTTATAAAATTGTTGAAAGCTCATATAGAAATTTTATAATTAGGTCACAGCTGAATGGAACTGTACAATCCAAAACTGTACAAAGAGGCAGTTAATAATTTGGATTAACATATTAAACGGATTGGATATGTGTTATAGGATTACAGCAAATATATCGTTACGAATTAAGTTACCTAAAAATATTTGTGTAGATTATTTTGAAATGGCTTTTGATCCTCTATAGCCTCTTTAGAGACTAATTTATGGCATATTCATTCGCTAATCGCCAGTGAATAGAATAAAGACGGTCATTATGCTTGAGACAATGGGACAAGGAGCCGGGTCGCCATTCAGCCTCCCCACCGGAGAGCTCCAGAGTCATCTGATGACAAATGCTCGTTTGTCATGTGCTTCTTGCAGAACATGCTTCTGAGCGTAAATACAAACCTACGTACAATTATTAATGCTTCTTTCGTATTGATATTACGTATAGATAATACATAGAGATCTATTTGTTTACATATTTATTATTAAACTCATCGGAATTATAAGCGCTAAAGATTGTGAAAATGTTTGAATGGTTGTTAAAAATGAAGGCTGACAGCTAAACGGATTTGGATGAAATTTGGTACACGTTTATGTCCCGTATTATTAACACACAGGTTTCTTTTTATTTCAGTAATATCTTCTCATAGAAATTAATCTATTTTTTTAATAACACTTTTTTATTATTTCGCGCTAACGTCGTAAACATGACTAGCTATGAATAACTACAGTTCAAACGAAGCCCCAAGTCACACCTAGTAATAAATAATATAACTTTTTCATCATTTGTTTGCATATTTAATATGCAATGTGCCAAATATGCCATCTTCTTAATAATAAATACATTTACTAAAACCAGTTGGTTATGTCCAATCTTGTATCTTCTTAATGTTTATTTAACTTTTGTATAATGAACACTGTTTATCACTTTCTTACCTTGCCCGAATACGCCAAGAGGCACACTGATTACGAGCATAATACGCAATTTAATTATGTATCAACGCTGTTAAACGCTAACATAATTTACTATAACCTCACGGAGTAAATTAAAGCTGCATCATAACGCATACTGTATTAAACATCTCAATCATAGTCACTTCATAGCCGTGTCACGCGAGCAACGTCACAAATCAAGCACGCCGGGCCTGCACTGTGCCCGCAATACGGCACATAAACCAAATATTGTATACGTAATAGACTAGAGGCACCGGTTACGAACAGGGTTTTTGTCACATAAAGTATACTAACGACCCGCCCCGGCTTCGCACGGGTGCAATATTTCTCCACTATTTAATGGATGTTATTATACATATAAACATTCCTCTTGAATCACTCTATCTATTAAAAAAAACCGCATCAAAATCCGTTGCGTAGTTTTAAAGATTTAAACATACAAATGTAGGGACAGAGAAAGCGACTTTGTTTTATACTATGTAGTGATTTTCAATGATTGCTAGATTTTGGACTAGCCTCAATTTGGACGTGAATGAACTAGCAACTAAATTGGCAGTGAATGTAAAATGCATGGGCAGAATATAACAATTTATAGGTGGGAATTCATGAAAAAGTCTATATTGCTACGAGTCTGCGAAAATACATTTCCTGGGCTTCACGCGGGGGAATAAAAACATCATAAAATTTACATAAAAATGGACGTTAGCATTGGTACAATTTTTGAATTATGACCAATTATTAGAGATTTTTTAATATATTATAACATGTTTGAAATCAACATATCACAGATCATAAACAGCACCAAAAGCATTTTATGCAATACATCAACGATGCTAGCATTGCTTACAGCATATTAGAAGTACACTAAAATCTACAAGTATACCAATGGTATAAGGAAAAGATTATGAGTTATAATATAGGTGATAATCTCTTGATTGACTGGTTCCATTCTGATGATTTCACTGATGATGCATTTTTTCTGTAACTGCTATAGTTTTTATCCCGGAAAACACTTACACAAGCTGAGCCATGAGAATAATATGTCTGTGATATTATAACTTATATACTAACTTCACATATCAATAATTCCAGTCACTCATGTTTGGCTGTCAAAAATGTATTAACAAAAGTAGACCTTATTTCATGAATCATGAAGTCGCCATCAAAGAGCTGCCTGAAGCTGCTTGACAGTTGACAGTCAAGTGATGGTTTAAAAAACCGTTAATATTTTTATGACGAATGTTGTAAATGCTGTATATATCAGAATATTATATGTAATTACAACCCAGTCTTAATCTACACAGAAGTATGATAATAAGTGAGTATATGTGTTATTTATGGTGTTCGAGTTTTTTAAATATATAAATGATAGTGTAGTAATGACCCATCGCGCTAATAATCTGTAGCTAGATGCCTTCCGTTTGTCCGATCATTACCAAACTTGACAGGATCATTCTCCGGGCTAATATGAAAATCACGAACAAAATTTATTAAAATCGCCGTTCTGATAGGTCCGCTTTGAAATCTTTAGGAAAAGACTATGTTCAGCTGTTGACTTAATGTGTGTGATGTTTTGGAGTCCACAGTGAACATGTATACACATTTCTTAACACTGTATGTGTTTTTAGCCAAGGGACCTATTCAAAAACACACGCAAAAAATATGCTAAATGAGAGAATAAAAACTTCAAAAAAAATTAAAGAGGCTCCCACCGACACCCTAGTACTAATTACTTGTTTGACCTATCGTATCGATCATTATGTATGAATATGACCTTTAAATATGATCAATTTTCCTTTCAAATCTGGCTTATGAAGGCAAAAATAAGTAAATGCTTAATGTTCTCGTAAAAAATAACCCCCGTATTCATAGACGTTTTTTATCTAAGGACGAGGCAAAGCTGTGATAACAAGTCTGTTTTTCAGTGCTGACTGCTTGGCAGCCTTCGCAGTACGTAGACATAAGGCCGTTGTGATTGACTAATATTGTTGTATCTCAATATTAGCTAATCACAACGGCCCTATGTCTGTTTCTCAACGGCACTGAAAAACAGACTTATTATCACAGCATTACTCGGTCCTCAGATAAAAAACGTTTATGAATAAGGGGGTAAGATTATATATTTTATATACGCGTACATTTGGGACCAGACTCGAACAGATTCCTTAAGCAGATCCCTCGACTAACTTTACAATATATATGGATTGATACGGTACAAGATAACAAATGAGGCTGGCGATAGATAGTAAGTACAGATCGCTTACCCACCCACACACCTGCACTATATCGGAAATATCATCGATACTTTACAACCTAAATTAAGGCATAAACTTTCTTCACGGTCTCATAACAGTGGGAAGAATTGGTTCCAGAGAGACGATTTATGGGTTGAAAAACTCCTTGCAATTATTACTACTAGCTATTTATAATACTATTAAAGATATTGTGTGTTTAAAATTAATTCTCAACTATAACAAAAATGAAGCTTTTCAAGTACCAAACCGAAACAGCAGCCACTGTCTGGTACCGGGAAATACTTTATTATTTATCGAATAATAAACAGACAGCCATCACGTACAAAATGTGTATATAGTGGCTCTGTTTTTTTCTCGTAATAATTGTGTAAAAATATTATGAAGCGCTAACGTAATTTGTAACTCGCGTCGGCCAGCCGCGCAGTGCGTCAGGTGCTCTACAATTTGAGTGTAGCGCGCGTCAACGCGAGCGTTTCCGGTTCCGGCATGACGGCCGTTCCGTCCGTCATTATTTTTATTACCCCCACATAACTTGAGCCTAAAATGCCTAAACATCGTACAACACCAAAGGAATTACTGTCTTTTGTGAACACGGCTTGCTTCTACGTAATAAAACCTTACAGAATTAACAATATAAAGAGGTTAGAAGTACCATACGAGTACATGCTTCGTTCTTACCTACTGTTTTTTATATGTATATCATAAAATCAAATAAATCATTTAAAATTAGGCAAAAGCTTTGGTTAGCAGTGGGACATTTATACGCTACGAAATAACGTTGAAATTATTTTATTGAAATTACTTTATCACGTTAAATGTTATAATTTGTTCGGACCCAATTTACCGGGCAAGCCGCGACCGCGTTCTTTTCTTAAACTTTTCGGACGGCATATTTTTAATTTAAGGGCAAGCGCCCATAAGTTTCCTCGTTTTCCTGCATCCGCGAGTTGGAAACTTGTTTATTAAATGATTTTCCAATTCGCTTCTCTTTCATATTCCTTATATATACTTAGTTACGCAACCACACTGCATAAACGCGATGTCTGCAATATTAGGTTCTTTTATATAAGAATCCGTCTGTGTTGGTTCTGACATTTTGTCACAGCAATGTGTAGTTCTTCTTAATATAAAATCCCATAACAACATAATTTGTACTAAAATATTTATTAGATTAAAATGTTTGTACATTCCTATACGACTTACGAGTACAGACGAATTCATCACTGTAAAATAAAAACGAATCAGTGTACATTTTTAAGAGTAATAACTTTATCTCTCCAGTTTATATTAAAATGTTTGTAGAAATGTTTTAATTCCATTACAAAATAGGATCAAGAATCGCTAACAATTTAAAAGCATTTTTCTCATTGCAATCTTTTAAATAAGAGACCGTTATAAGTAATCCAAGCTTCGTTCAAACTAAGGTGACATTTGTCACCTTCAATTTAAAGACTTCGAAACTCAATTCTCTTGGCGCTCGTATCCATGCATGAGAGAAATCATTTAATCCAGACACAGAACACGAAACAAATCGACACCAATTACTCAAAGGCTAGGATTATTCGTTCAATTTAGAGCATCATTGATTTTACCCTTTCATTAATCGTATTTCACACGCGATTTAGTTAAATGTAATACTAAATGTATTAGCGGTTTCCCTTTAAAATGGCTTATATACTTCATGATGGGTTCACAAAAAGTAAGCACTATTAGTACCTCGTCTCAAAGCAACAGGATAAAAACAACAAAAAAAGTGAGTCTGTTGATGTTCCGGGAAAAATGAGGGAGACGTCTAAAAAACATTGTACTTGTGACAAGGCTCGTAACAACAAAACCCATGTTTGAAGATTTGGCTCAGCCGATAATCTTATCCGTGCGATATGAAAGAATTGTTAAAGAAAAATTTCTCAAACGAGGCGGGAGACGTTTGTAACAAGACATTACAGCCAATTTCGCTCAGTCCTATTACACCATTACACAGTTGGCAACATCCCACCCAATTATTACAGTTTATATTACCTACACTTGTGCCATTGCGCCATTCCGGAACAAGCTTCATAGAAAAACTTGGTAAAATGTATTTTTCATTCGGTCACGTGTGTTATCACAGCCGTGACAAATGTTTACGTTGGTTTAAAGTGAACAGTATTTCAAAAAACCTTTATAATCTCTGATTTACGCACCCGCCCGACTGCGCACCGGCGGACAATAAAAAGCAATTTATTTTTTCCCGCGCACTTTTTTCATTAGCAAACAAGAATGACGTGTAAAACAAGCGTTCCCTGTGACGAGGGTCCCCGTAAATAACCAAAGGGAAGTAATTATCCGCTCGTGTGTATGTAGAGATATGCGGCAAAAAAATCTTTAAGGACAGCCGACAGCCGCGCGGCCAGTTTCGCATGCACAAAATGACCGCAATATTAATTGGCCAAATAAAATGACGCGATGTTTTGTGTTTGTCACTGTTTATAACTCCAGTGTCGCTTGTTACAAATTGGGGTTTGAGTGGCCTCCGGACGATCTGAAACCTTTTTGTTATTCAATTATTCATACCTATTAAAACACAAGTATTAAGTACTACTTCTTTATCTAAGACATTGAAAACGTAGTCGTCTTTACGTTTTGATATTTTAATATAACGCCAATTATTATTCATCGTCGTTATAATGTATGTACATCTCAATAACTGGGAAATATACAACAGAAATTCACATTAGACATGTATTAAGGCATAATATTTACATTCAGTAAGCTTAGTGGGAGTTTCAAGTCTTCAATGGTTGCTAATGGACTGACGTCAGAAGCCGGCATAATGTAAATGTGCCTTTGCGTCAAATACGCCGACACGAAAAGTATAAATACTTTGACATATGGTTTTATATTAAATTCTCATATTTCATACATAAGTAAAAGCAGTCAGAAGTGATATTATATCGGAAATGTTTATTTCAGCACAAAGACTAGATATTGGATGTACCTTTCGCCATATTAAACTCTAATTCCAATGTTCACACAATGAGGACCGTCAAGAAGACCTAAAATAATTATATTCACCTGGCGTTAAAAAATTTAAAGAATATGCACAAATAGATATGTGAGACTTTCCCGCCCTCACACCCACCACTACAACTCCTGTAAGCCAGGATCAGCAGTGGCACGCATTTTATGACACCGAGCAGTGAAGCTCGGCGATTCTCAGGGAAAACTAATTTGTCATTATCCCGCAACGAAATTAATCAAATAGAAAGATAGGGAGGAGTTGGAAATATGAATGTCCACTTCCCTCCATAGCAATAGATATATAACAAAAAGATATAGCAAAACATATATTTTAAACACATGGAAACAAAGACTGTATTAAAATGCCACATTCCTCGAAACAAAGCTATTAAACTTGCATAACCATTCAGACACAACCGTCTTACATACGGCCATAACTCAAAACATGTTCCATATATCACAGGCAGTCTGTCAGATCCAACTCCTGATATAGATAACGTCAATACTAAATCCCGCTTTGAACATTTAACAATATGCATGCTACAGTTATTTAATCCCCAAAGGATTCCTCTCATGGGAATCTCGATACACAGAAAGACACCTCGGTTATCAGACGGCTACAGTATGAAGGTATATTACTTGGACACGGGGTAGTATCCAATCATGACGTCACGTGTAACACTCATTTATCATTCTAGAAATATCTAAGGGACGTCCCGCTGACGTGTAGGGACGATGCCATCTTCATTAATAGATGACACAGGTAACCTGTATACATACTTAGCTAATTGAAATCGTGTTTACTTTTAAAGATGGATGGGATACAATGTATGTTTTGTTGGAATGTTTATCATTAAATAGATTTCGTATATAGGAAGACCCTATGTTTTTAATAGCTGATAAGAAAAAAATAGTAAAAATGGAGTCAGGTAAGCATGAACCTGAATAGGGCTCGTAATCTTTAGAATTAGGTTTTAACGCTATTTATGTTAACTTCCACTTGTACGTTTGAAAAGCTGAATAGCATGTTAGTGAGTCATTTACAGTCGGATTGAGTAATATCTGCATCCAAATATTATATCCTGGTAATATTATAAAAGTAAAAATTTGAAGATGTTGGTTAGGAGCTAGGCGAAGTAAACTAGGTCTATAAATAAAGTAAAGGTTCCATTTTATCCACAAAAATTGCACTATTCCTGAGGTACTTCTGTGCCGCTAGACATTCGACATTGTTTTAAAATAACTTTAATTCAATTACTTAATTCAAAAACCATTATAGCGTGTGCTTTTTTCAAATTTTGACATTTAAAGTGTTCTAAAACAGTCGACCCGCCAAGCCAAAAATGTACCAGCAACAAAAAAGGAAGCCATCACAAATAAATGTTCATGAAAGCGAATTTTAAAGCTTTTGTTCCTCCAAGTGAGTAATTTATCACGTGGGCTTATCACAGCGCTGAATGAGACGCGTGGATATGACAACAATACATCTGTCAGCAGCAGTATCAAACACCACATACTGCACAAAGGTGAAAGTTATTAGACGTCGTTTACGAGGAGCCTTCATGATTTATTTCGCCTAATGTGAAGTATGAATATCAGGTAATTATTTATTTCGTAAGTAATTCTGTTTTAAGATAATGCTCACACCGTGACGGATTAATAGTTGATTCTAACGACCCAAATCTTCGTGAGTCACTTTACAAAAAATACTGAGTGTCCTAATTAATGTGCCTTACTACATAGCTGTACTACAAAGTCAGAAGCGCCTTTGACTGACTCTCGTTTTGGTGTAAACAAAGCAATATAACAGATTTTTCGCTGAGTTAGCTGACGCAGTGAAGTTTGCTTGACAAAGCGAGTAGTAGTTCAAAATCAGAATTCATATTTAGTACATCACTAAACGATTAAAAAAATCGAAAGAGCAGAAATCGTTTTAAAAAAAAAACACTTTAACGTACCCAATACTTGGACTCGACCATTTAAAACATAAAAGCGATGGACCAACGTGCCTTTCGAATAATAAAATAAACATCCAAACGTGCAAAGAAAGAATAATTGAATTAAAAACAAAGGAGGTATATCCGAGTCGCATTCATTTTACAATTCGAAGTGAATCCAGTTGTAAATACAGGCGTTCGAAACGTTTCGGCGACAAAAACAGGACACAGCAAGAGCTTTGCTTAATGTGAATCATATTTCATTTCATGAGGACAGGATTTCCGAGACCTCCGAGCACCGAGACATTATATTTTCCATTGTACATCTGCCTACAGTGCATTAAAACGAATAACGTTTATGAATATATATTTAAATGAAATATTTTGTTTGACGTCACAATTGTTTATGGATTTTTAAGTTTTGCCTTAATGGTATAGGTATATGTTTTAGAAGTAACAATGAATGTTTAAATACTTATGTCCAATACACCTACACCAATTTTGATATATATATATTTGATATATGATATACTATCTAAATACAATTCTGCATTTAGATAGTATATCATTAAACTAGTTGTCGGATTTTATCCCGTTTTTTTTATATATTTTTTTCCGTTACAAAGACTTTATGGTCCTATTGTATTATATAATATAGATATTGTAATATCTACCTACATTTTAAAATTATACAATTTTTTTTATTTTTTTTTTCAGTTGACGGTCCGATCTACGCAAATTAAGCTCACAGTGTTTTAAAATATGGCAGCGGGTCTTTTGGTTTCCAATTGTATTAAAATATATTTTAGATATGTCATATAACTAACCGATGGACTAGAATACAACTGGTAAGTATTACAACAACAAATACAATATGCATCCAGATTTCAACATTATATCAGTGTTTAGAGCACAGAAGGTTAAACGACTGTAATACTCGTTTACTTGTTTTACGAAACTAAAACTATTTAAATTATTTAACGCTACTTTATAGAACAATTTCAATTCAGTACTTCAAGTATTCTGTATAATCAGTTGACGTCAATATCGTGACACGTTGGGCATACCCAATTCGCAAGGATTGTACAAAACATAGAAAGAAGTTTTATTAGTAAAAATATCAGAAAGAGGGCGACGTAAATTATAATTAATACAAAATGTAATTCTGACAAATTGAGCAATGTTGCGAAAAATTGTTGTACTGATACGAACTATTCAGGTTTAGCTAAAGACTGTACTAATTCTGAGAAAATAAGCGATTATAAAAAGAGAAATTTTATATTACAAATGATTAAAAAAAATAAATATTACGTATTTCTAATCTAAATAAATTTCTAATCTAAATCTTTCTAAGTAACTCTCTCAGATATATATAAGAGTGCCTTGATATTTGGAGTTCGGATGGTACTGGTACTGTTTACGGGTAATTTTTTTATCATCTCACCATCAGGTACAGTTGCGTCACTTTACTGTACACGTATAAAAAAACTAACATAAAATTACCCCTTTGCAGTCGGCACCAGAACTTATTGGAACTGGATATAAACAAGCTGATCCCAGAACGAGATACACTTACGTAGGCTACTATGGCGGGTTTTAACACCTTGTGTACGGTGACTGCTATCCGGTATCCGGGTAGTGGTGACAATTGACGCGCCAAGCGGTTTGATCGTCACTTCATTCAATTTTATAAAATGCAAAACCTCAAGAGGTTGTTTCACAAGTTTCTAGTACATTTTATTTAACAGCTATCATGTGAAACAACTCATATAGATAGTACTCATTTTATTACTGCTTACTTAGGAGGAAAGATAAGAATCTGGCTTTTGTATTTGGTAGGTATAAATATTTGTGTGAAGGGCACTTACTCAGAAGTTGGGGAATAAGCCGTTAAACACACAATTCTAATAGAGAAAACTTTTTTTATTAAGATATAAAAGAAAAAAACTAAATATGAGGTAATAACAACAATATAAGCCAATCATTTTAAATCTCTCACAAAAACATTTGTTCTCTACTCTAATAAAAAAATATTATTGTGCTAGATACTATGTCTATGTTTTCTTGCGACACCAACGCCAGATCTTCAGGACATATTTTAATTTATCTAAAGCACAATAACAACGTAATCTCATAACAAATTGCAGATTTTGTTCAAATGAAAACGCTTACACAAGTTTAAATTACAGCAATTTGTGCAATTGAAAACATTTGTAAAAGTGGGCGAGAGCAACAGGAGCAGCTGTATAATAGGTTCTTGGTGAGAAAAGTGATGCGAATAAGTTGCCCGCACCTGCTCTCCTTGATGTCATTTTAGTGTTCCGAACGAAACTGTGGAACCTAACTCTTCCACAACATGAAGTTGCGGATGCGAAAATAATAATTTAACTTAGATTTCGCGAGCAGTCTCTGTGGAAATTAATCGTATTGTTATATCTAGTAAGTTTTTAGCACATATAATGTTTTTCAATGAGTTTTAGTAATATATCTATGACTAAAACACTTTGCCTATTATGACAAGTGTTATTTCTTTAGAAATGTTGTTCATTCGGCTGTTTTACAGTTGGGAAGGTCATACGTAAGTATTATCTGCTTGGAGTACAGAGTCTCCTATTTATTTTTCAAGAAAATTAAATTCTATTTACACTCTGCTTTATTAAAGATTAGGGATGTATGTTTTGATCTTTAAAAATTTTTGATTATGCTTGAAAAATAGCCTTAAGGTCCAAAATATAATAGAGTTTTAAATATGTTCTTGCTATTCATTTTCACTATAAGATTGTTTTCAAAGATCTTAAAACTCATATACTTATACTGTCTTCATTGCTCAGCCTACAGTCCCGATAACGAGCTGTGACTTTGATACGTCATTACCCAAGAGTTCTAAGATTATATAGAGCGGACATTGAGAAGATTTTTATACAAAAATTTTGCGCTCTTACGATGGTTACTCAATCTGCTGTGAAATAGCAAAACATGTAATGATGAAATAGTAAAATAGTTTATATTATTTCCATATTATTTGCACGTTTTTAATGCGTATTTATGCATATTTTCTGTAAATATATTATTTTTGTATTAATATCTAAGGATACTGTGACATCTTGTGATAGAGACATTTCAAATAAGACAGCGACTTATTACTACTTTTTGGAGCAAAAATTTGGCCCTTATGTCCGGTTTATAACTAACTATATAGTTTAATGTCTTTACTCATTATACAACATTTATATTATTCCAGTTAATAATCCCACATCAACTAGAAATGATTTGCTTCATTGCCATTACAACACCAAAGAACTTCCACAAATATAACACGCACACACACGCGTTTTATCCCCGGAAGGGTAGACAGGAGCGCAACTTCTGTACCCACTGCCCACCGTGTGTATTTTGTCAAATAGAGGCACGGGACGAGGCTATCCTCATTTCTGACACAAATTCCAGACTCCGTTCTCATACTAACTAAAAAAACCAATTTCACTTTATCCGACCCAGGGATCGAACCCGAGACCTCAATTGTAATCGTACCGTAATACAACTACGCTGCCAAGGCAGCCAACAAATATATATACCAGACAAAACATACTAGATTTTTTGCATGCTCCTGCGCTCATAGCCGACGCGTTTTTGCCTGCGTATAAATGGTATGTTCAAAACTTCAACTTCACAATATGAACACACAAATCACTGCCACTACAAATCGTGTTCGGCAGCGGCGAATCGTTGTGCGCGTGACGTTAATGGGATAGGAGCTATTCTTCACATCACGGCTTTATTGGACTATATATCAGCGTGTTCAGTTGTACTACGCATTACCAGCTTAGTGTTGAGACATAACATCCCTAACCTTACTGATAAGGTTATCAACGCATATCAACGTCATTTAATTATTCAATAATGGCTAGTATTGGACTTTAGCCTGGCCCTAGCATGATGCAGAGGGAATGGAAATTTCGCTAAACTAAATAACATAAATGAAAAAACCTCTTAAATTCTTTGATGTAGTATAAAACTACTCTACCAGTTCGAGTGAAGGACTTTAAGTCTATATTGGAAAAAAAACTTAACACTATAATAGAGTTTTAAATAGGTACTAGTTCCCACGTTATCACATCTCAATTAGGTATTCGCCTTTTCAAATTATCTCGTGGCTTCATCAGACTCCGCTTACTATCAGATGCAGTGGGGTCACTTGCCATGCAGGTAGAAAAAAAAAAATATTATATTATTATTACCCTACTATTTGCTAAGTGATTATTTCGCTTGCTGCCCTTTCAATCAATTTGGCTGTTAGTAATTAATACAATATTGGCTAATTGATTCCGCTATTGACAAACGATTTATTGAAGTGAAACAGATTTTGTTTTGAAATTGTCAGATACAAGGCTCTTATGGAGGTCTTTCTAAACTTTAAGGGAGGTCTGAGGAGAGATGCTCAACCTACCATATGAACTGGGGGCGCTTAGGCACCTACCACTTACCACCTGTTGCCAGAAGAACCCGCAACCGTTCCTTCTGCCTCCACGATGGCTATTGCAGGTTTTCTTAAGTAATATCGTGGGGTTTTATTATATAGCGTTAAGAACTCAACCCAGTGGCCGCTTGACGTTTACCATTTTCTCAAGAAGCTCAACGCAACGTCATAAGAACCCACCATACTCATCCAATCGCCCCTTAAGGAAGGGCTGCAGTGATAAATAATACAATTTCTGAAACAAAAATAAGAAAAGCTACTGCTCCCTGATCAATTAGCAAAAATCTATCGCCATAGCTATAATTCTTCACACAATAATAAATAAATATACACGCAGCTTAGATTTCACATTTGTATCACGATGACCTTAAAGCAATTTCCCTTGTCCTCGTACGCGAAATATTATTAATACTTGTTCCAAGTATCCGAATTGGAATGTCTTAATGACTATCTTGAAATAGGAATTAAACAAACCTGTCGAGAAGACAAGATCGCCAATTTCCTTTGTCGATCTGCGCAAACACTCGACCTGAGTTCTCTTTAGCAAAGTTTTAGACAGAGGAGCCAATATTCAATATTGCTATTAGAACGGAAACGGATCTCCAGGTTAGATTCTAAAATTAAATTAGCTTTGTGTAACAGTTATATAGTAGAATAATATTGCATGTATTGATATAGCATTAGGAATTGTCCTCAATAATTTAAGTGAAACTAATTCAACGGGTAGTCATATGAAAGAGATGCCTTTTATATAAAGTTATTGAGGAATTCCTTACACAAAACCTACTGAATCGTTAAGGATAGAAAAGAATAGAGACGATCCACGTCCGTAAATATCGTTTGATAGAATTCATCGAAAGATTAATAAATGAGACCTTATCGATGAATGATTAACCGGTTCGATGTACTTAACCAATAATAACATGGATACGTTAAATATATAACTCTTTATAATATGATGTCTGCATTTATAATATAGTTTTATTGCTGGATGCAGGCCGTTTCTAACAGATTGGTCTGAATAACTTTATGGTAGGCTTATGTTCAGCAGTGGACTTCCAAAGTCTGAAGAAGGAGAACATATTGCCTGCATGATTATCTATACGATTGTAAATATAGTTAGTGAAATGCAAGACATTGTTCTTGATATCCTAAGACAGCAGATACAAGCTCCATTTACCTTCAAACCCTTAGATATAGAACATGTTGTCTACCCAGACAGACTCACTCGCAAGATACTTACCACTTAGTTAATTTCCAAAACGCCAAACCTCATTCCACTACCATAAACGAATAGTACTCAAGACTTGTTAAGGTATTGTCCAAGTAGACTATTTTAGACCAACAACTTTTGGTATATCTCGTAACAACATAGTGTCCATAATCATTTAGAAAAATAAAGCATAAACTTTAAGACCTAAATAAAGTAACACCGCAGACAAATGTGTCCCTACACACGTTTTAGTGAAACATCTAGCTTCATTTGAACTTCGCCTAGACGCAGACACTTGCCGCTGCATTTGCTAAGTAAATAAAGTCACAGTTCATAACGAGCGTGCCGTATATGTACCTCATGAATTTCAAAACTCCATTATAATAAGATACAATTTGCCAAAACAAATATAAATACAGACGTTATTTTAAGAAAATTCACAAACGTCAAATGTTTGTTTGATACTCATTAGTTTTAGATGTTCGTGTTTACCTTGTCAGAAATTACATTTAAAAAATACCATGGGAAAAGATTTTAGAACATTACCATTGAATACTTTGGAGAATATGAACAACAAAATAGTTATCATTGCCGTTATTAAAATCAATTAAGGCATTTCACTTTTATTGGAAATAACGATTACTAAAATTGATTACCAAATAAAATAATTGTCTTTTCGAATCTGTCCAATCACCCAAGTTATAAGAACATTAAAATTGATTATTATATTTTTAATCTTTAACATTTGCGTAAATAAAGTTACAAGAATTCAAATTTCTTATTTATTTAACAAAACACTCTAAATCTCAATCAACATTCAGAATAACGTGGCAAAACTAAAAGCATATCCAAAGAAGACATTAACTCTTAGTTAAAAATGTTGCAAAACGCAGCACTATTTGTCACGGCGACTTTGCGTCACAGACAATAACTTCACGTTGAGAAATCCCGCACCACCTCTTTGTCACGTTTTGCAAAGAAAAAGTCTTCGCTTTTATTCATTTTGCCACTTTTCCTTTGCTCGGATGGAAAGAAGTTGGTCTCAACAAAATGAATCTATCAACGATCAGCCAAGATAAAATACTAATTGATATCTATTTAAGTTTTTTATTAATATCTTACATTAAACAATGTAAAAAATATATATTTATTTATTTAGCACTTCATATATAAATTTATATACGCGGACTTAATGCCATAGACATTCTCTAGCAGTCAACTTTAGGGAGGAATAGAGAAAATCAAGTTTTCTTTGTGATTGTGTTGTTACATTTTAGGATCTACTTATTGCCGAAACCTATAAAGTGACATATATTATGTATTCAACTAACTATATCACGATTAAATGAGTGTCCGAACTAAATCGATAACCCTTTATCGATTTGCGTTACATTTCATTGGTTATAAATCAGTGATATCATATTGTTTATGCCAGAAAATGGAAGCTATTTTGGTGAATAGTCAACCTTTCAATAATATCTTCATGCTGGTAGCTATAGCTTCGTTACAATTTAGACATCCCACCCAGTTAGAGCTTTCGGCAAGCAAGAGGTCTTATCGCTTGTCGCTTCTATTGTGTAATGGCAGCAACATAGAACCGTGGGTAGGTAGGTCCTGATTTCGATTCTCAGAGGCTATTAACTTAGGAGGCCAAATCAAAAATCAACGAATAGGTTGTAACTTGTAGATAGGTTTTTTACTATCTCAGGGAAGGTCGTACGGCATACATAAGAAATAATAAAGATTATTAAATGCTGTAATTAATTAATTTATTTAGATTTCCTTACATTGGTAACAATTTTACAAGAATATAAAACATACAGCTAGTTTAGTACAAGTTGCACAAACAATTACAAACACAGAATGCAAACAATACAAATAATAAAAAATAAAGTAAAAAAGTCTATAAAATCATAAAAATTAAAATACTATAATCTACAAAAATTTATTTTATTTAGGGAAGGCGTTGTTTACCACAATTGAAACAGAAGAAGCATTCACAACCGATACTTTGTTAAATCAAATACGATCAAAACAAGACATGCAACTTATCAAAAACTCTCGGATATATTAAATGGTTATCATCGAGGCAACAGTGATAACACAAGGGAAAACCGTAAAACCGTTTATCTATTTTCATCAATCAATAAACTCACTTTCCTTATTCATTCAATACATACAGTGGTGAAAAAGAAAAGTAATCTCGAGGATTGGTCCCGAACACGCGAAAAAGATATTGGAAGCCATCCGCGAAATAGAAACAACTCGCTTTTATTCTGTCAGAGATTATCCCTTATATATTTAGAAGGAAACTTTCACGGCCTTAAATAACACACTTATTGAAAAGTGTTGGCCACCGTTTTTAGAAATCTTCCGGTCTTTCAAAATACTTTTTTTCAGTAAATCGTATTCCCATTTGGATATTATATTGCGTAGAATTTATTACCTTACGCGTGTATAACAGAATGAGAGAATAATGTTGTGTTCCAAGCTTACGGGATATACTATAAATGCGTACTTTATGTTGTATAAATAATGATAATTCGTTATACATAAATCTTTCAAAACAAGTATCAATATTTGTAAGATATGTTTATTTTTTATGTAATTAAGGTTAATATTTAAACTTTATTCTGGAACAATGTATATAGTTTCAATAGATGCAAACGATTAAAATCGGAATAATATTACTTTTTTTTAATATAGTACAAGAAAAATCAAAGTAAAATTCGTCAATGGTAAAAATATATTTCTATTCAAAACGTTGCCGAAGACATAACAACAATGAACTAAGAAAATAGTCTAAGTTGAAATAAAGTAAGTAAGCAAAAGTTGTACGGCTTCGCACGCATGAAAAGGCTTTACCGTTACAAAACTCCTTTCGATTACGACGACGACGAGTACGACGCCAGCGCCATCTATTTATCAGATAAAAAAGCATAACTTGGAATCAAAGTTTTTTTTTTTGGTTTGGTTTACTCCTTAAGGAGAAGGCAAAGGCTCTCAGCCATACAGCCTAGTCTGTCTTCTTTTATACGTCTTTATTACAATTAAAAGCTCAGAACATTAAAAGGGTGATCAAAGACATTAAACTATATAGTTTTAGAACTTCTTGCTTGTAATAGAATCAAAATAACCGAGATAAATAGTAGCATATGTGTTAACCTAAGGCATTTTTTATCTATGTGCCAAATTTCATCCAAATCCTTTCAGCTGTTTTTGCGTTTACTTCTAAAATACAAAAATATATTAACAAACTTTATAATATTGGTAAAATAAGATGTATTAGGTATATATTATGTAAATATATTGTCTTAATATTTTTACTCCGAACAAAATAGCAGCTGCGAAACCTCACCTAGACAAAAAAAATACCGCTTAATTTGGGTTTCAATTTATTAAGTCATCTAATACGAACTGATCCCCACTGTCATCTATATGGTAGAACTCGAAAACCTTTTTGTCCCTCCTGGTCTGGATTTAGCGAGCAAAATGGCCCGCCCACATTCACTTCAACTTCATATTAAAAGATAAAATATTTCAATCGGAAAGGTTTTTTACTCTGTTTTTAATTTGGTGGGTATAATGTAGATTTAAAACATTTATATTTTACTAAGTAGATGTTGCTTTTATCATGGTTTTGCAAAAAAATATTCCTAAAAATACATTTTTAATATTATTAAGTGATTTCAATCTTGATTTCTGAGAAATATTCGGCTTATTATTTTTCGTGGTAGTATACAATAAATGATATTTCAATATAAAATTTTGATAGGAGATTAAACATATCATCGCATCTATATTTTATCTTTGATTGCAAATGCTCCAAATGTAAAAACCAGGAAAAAAACGAGAAAGATTATCATAATCTCATCTTATTGAATATATTTCGTTAAGCCCTAGTCAAATAATACCCTTAAAAAGCTTTCCATTCCATCCCATATTCCCTGATATTCCATAAATGTTCTCTAATAACAATAAAACGGGCGTCTCTGTATTATCGTAAGTTCTAAATGCAAATGATAAGAATCGTTCATAGTCAATTTCAACTCAATATTTTCATTCAACTCACCTATTTGTATTCATGGGGAAATTTCTTTGAATAGATAAACGGATAAAAAGGGTTCTTCCGCATTATATTGAGGTCTGACGAATGAAAGACAGGCCCCGTGTACAATAATGTACAAAAGTTATGTAAATGAACAGGTACTTTACATAAATACGCCGGCAGTCGGCTGGAATGGACACCGGCCAGGTATTAAATTTTTGATGCAAACAATTTGTTAACTTTTTAACGCAAATACTTTTGGATTATCGACAAGGCTGCGGCGAAAACATTGAAAACAACGATTTACCAATTTATTCATGCTCCCATACAACAACCAATCTCTGAATTGTTGTATGCAACAAAAACTCAGTTTTGTAGTGAATTTCGCCCATTCGTCAAATGGTCTCGAACGTTATTTCACACAATTGTATTGTTCCAATAGGTTATTGTTATAGAATTTGATACATGAACTAGTTATCTTTTTATTTTGAATTTATTTTTAGAGAAAATTTCGAACAGCGTGCTGTAATAATATTTATAATTTATAGAAAATAAAATAATTTATCGATTTAATTGTATGCATTACAAGCCTAAAAACTTTTACGTGACAACATGATATCCAAGCTTTAGATACACACAGCGGTCCATGCAGTACCATGTCTTTTTACCGAATATGGAAAAATGTTTAAAGAAGTTTAAGGTCTTTATACCTCCACAACGAGGTCGCACCGGCAGCAGACGACGTCTGCAGGATAATTGATCTATAAGTACTTATATCGCTTTTTACAACTTAAGCAATAGTCTTGAATCCAAAAAGCGTACAAACCACTATTATTGCATCAATAAATCCGTGTGAATAATCAATATGCAAAATTCTGCATTTGCTATTGCAAAATTAAAATACCCGTAACTCCGAACTAATAACATCAATGCCATCACCAAAACTATTTGTAGAATGTGTAGTTGATCGCGGCTTCGGTATGCGTGGGCGATACGGTTCTGCAATAGTTAATTTAATTATCTCATTAAGTCATGGGTTCATCCGAAGTTTGGAGTGTAATTTATACATTTTTCGCGGTCTCTCGCTCTGAACCACGCAAGAATTTATATTCCGCACTGCGACTCATAAATTTGAGTGAACGTCCTTTACTACTGCCACTAGTTGTTCTACGTTCGCGCACACTGCAATTTATGATTGTAAAGCTTAAGATTTCACAGCGAATAAGTTGAAATAACTATTACGCTGTATAAAATCCTTTTAGTCTGTTCGAATCATCTTTTGAACTTTGGAAACTTTGGCCAATTTAAATGCAACTCACGCTTTTTAGGTGCAGGGAGTCCATCTGGCTTTACGTTTATATAAATATAATTTCGAGATGAATATATTTAAATTAATATCCAGAAACACATTTTAAGGTGAAACACTTTGTTCAATTGATCTTTTACAAAATTACTAATAAAATTGTACTAACTACTAAGTAAACTACTGATCATAGGAAAACTGAGAGAATACTTCAAAAATTAATTTGAAACCATGTTTATGTTTCACAAGAAATATTATGATACAATATTACACTGCACTCATCGATGGAAAGTAATACAACTGTCAGTTCCAGTACAAAGGCTAAAGCTATTAGCCCTTTGCCACCATTTCGTGGCGCTTGTTGTGCAACAAGTTGACAGCTTCTAATCGAAACCTAAATGTCAAAATTAAACTTTAATCTGTTATAGTCATCTCTAAATATTACTTCCGCGGGGCATCGATCGCAGCTATTTATTACATCTGTATTTACCAACAATACTATTACTATGAGGACGCGCAGTGGCCCCAACATATTTAATATTGACACATAGTATTGACATTTAAATAGCTTGCTTTGGCTTTGTTATCTGACAGCAAACTGAAGTAAAGTTGTATCTGAATATTAATCGATCACAGCGTCTTTTTCTATCCTACTCCCTCATACTGCCAACGCAGTCATGCCGAAAGCACTGCGAAACAGTTTTTTTTTTATCATAGTATCGTTTTTTACTTTAGTAAGTAACGTTCGTGAAAAAGTCTCATTGTTTGATAATATTATATTGTTTCCATATTTTGACAATCCATTAACAGTTAAAGTTGGCACAGACCGGGTGTAGACGTACATCTTTTTTCTATATCTACTTTATATAAATAATAAAATCGCAGTTTTTCGGTTCACATTAAATATCTTGGAAAAAAATATATAACCAAGAGATGGGAAGAAAAAATACCCTATAAGTTTTATTTCCTTTATGAAATCGCATTATACGTGACACAATAATATTTTTTTGACCGCGTTACCTTGTTTGATTTTTCATAGCGGATAAAGATTGCAGTCCTAAATTTTTGATATAAACTTCATCTTGATACCTCTATACGTTCCTAGTGGTATTTTTGTAAATTTAACAATTACATTCCTTTAAAAAAATCTTTGTACTACATAGATTACATAAGCTTCACACATACCACTGCATATTTCACTGCATTTATATTCCTTAACGAAACGTTTTTATGAAGATTTTAATATGAAATGAGCCATCAACGAATACGTTACCTTATAATTAATACATTTCATGCCAAGTCGACCATTGTTTAATGTATCATTTGAATTTGCCTACAAATTATCTGTAATGTCGTCCCGATTGCTGATTAATTAAGATTCCATTTGATTAATTAAAACCCACCCAATCTCAAATTAACATTTAATTAAGAATAAAGATTCTCCACATTTTGTTAGCTAGGTAATTCCAAATTAAAATAAAAAGGTCCTTTATATTTGAAGTGTTATGCAAAAGTAGGCTTTAAAGGGTAAATCCCTAAATCCACTAAGATTTAATTATCTTAATGTGTAAAAATAAGTTCGATGACTTCAGCCTTATATGCGAGTTCTAAATACAAATGAACATTTAGTTCATAATATATCAAATCACTGTGATTATTTACATATACGTTATTAATCTCCTAGACCCTGGTATCATTACAGATACATATTTCTATTTAAACGCTGTTTAAATACTAAAACAATGTTAAAATTCAACAAAGACCCATTATTCTACACATCGTCACGAAAGTATAAGAAGAGTATTACTCACAATAGGAACAATAAAAAAATACAGAATGTCTCCTGAAAAGACCGCAAAAAGTCACCGTGAATAAATTACGCGCTGAAAGAAGGTCGTCTAATTTAAAAGTCACTTTTTCCCTTTCACGCACTCATCCTCTATCATGTGGTCAAAGTAAAAGGGCGAAATTCCGAGTTAAAATACTGCCCTATTCGTACTTGTGTTAAATGTAAACAAAAGTTTATTTTAACAAGATTTTCTTGACATACACAGCCCGAAAATCGTGGCAATTACCTTAATTAGAAAGGTACCTACACGATTTAATTAAATTATGAGATTTGTTTTAAAAGTGTACTTAATAGGTGCATTATTGCTTATAGTATGAGTAGATATATAATACACATAGATAACATAAATATCCCCTCTTAGATTTATATATATTATATTAAAATTATGATAATTACCTTGATTATGATCTACTGGCAGAGTAATCAAGGTGTGAAACCAGTGTTTGGCTTAGTTTGGGTCCTGATTTTACTCCCGGTCTGGCAATGAAAAGTTATCTAAGTTTAGAATCTATGTATCATGCGAAAGTAATGTCACTACCAATTATATCATTAGATGAAAGACACAAGAACAATAGATGCTTCTTTATTTATCTCCTCTGAAATAAAAACCTGAGCTAATTTATGTATATATAATTATATACCCATTTATAACTTATGGAAATTAATTACACCAATATAATATAAAGTTTTAATTAAAACTCATCTGAAATAACTTGGAGCAATGTAAACGGAACGCGGAATGAATGCGCTTGTATCGCAGTGAGTGACACAGTGTGATAAACATTACGAAAACAAAAGAACTTACAAAAACAAATCCTCACAGTGACAGTGGCGCAACACTAATTAGGTCAAGCGCGATACTCACAAACTGTTCTCTAGGCCGGGCGCCCTCTTAATGAACTGCTCTAACGAAACAAGTTTTTTCAGCACTATGGTATCTATCTAGTTACCCATCCTCGGCTAGCTCGAACGAAGACTTTAATTATCTTTGCCTACTTCGGCAACTTCGAAAAGTGAACCAAATTAGGCTAAGAGATATTCTTTTACACGTTTTGTAATGCATGAATATCTTGCGTCATCTAGATTTCCTTAGAGATTGCATACTAAAATATCACCTGGATCGAATATGATTAGATAGGTACGTTGCACCTGCGTTCATGTAGCATACATAAATTCCGGCAAAATTGTGGCCTTTAAACGATGTTCGTGTATAAAATACATGGGAAAACATAAATAACACGTACTGTTGTACGGCCCCGCGCCATTAATTTGCATAACGTTTAGCAATAGCCAGCAAATGCGTTTTGATTATTGTGCACGGACATTTCGCTACCAAGTTTTATATGTATCGTTGTAATTATTGAACAACTTTGAAACTGTCCAATTAAGGCAGAAACAACGAAACTATGAATTAGTAATAATCTCACCAGTAAGCTATTCAAAGATCATTAAATTAATTTAAATATGTTTTACAGTCGAGGACAATTCTCTTAGCGAGTTGAACTAGCGTATTTCCTTCTTTCGTCCGTTTCATCTCCAGCTCTAAGAAACTTTTCCATTAGGACTTTGGGTACAACTTCACACTTAAAATTTTACTTAATCGCGAACAAAATATTCCTTTTCTTGGACTACGCCGTGTATTATTCTATTATTCGGAATTTGTTAACTCGTGTTTCAATCTTTGTTCGGTATTTGCAGCTCACTCTCTGGAGCGGTAATGAAAAGTAAAAGTTTGACGAGTTCGATGAGTTACGAGAATTTCGCCAGTTGTTTGTGTCCCAAATTAAAAATCGTTGACACAAACAAATTTATATAATCAATGTTTGACCTGAAAATAGATATTTTCTAATTTGAACAAAGTTGGCAAACAAAAAGAATTAGAAATGGTAAAAAATGTTAGAAAGAAGCGAAATGTAAATTGTTTTATTTACAGAAATCTTACAATTTCTTTTTATCTGTTGCGCAGTTGGTCGTGACCTAGCGCCCAAGGGTGCCGCCGACGCCAGCCATATATCAAGCGGTCCGCTTTTAATCTCGCAAGCCCTATTTATTCACATTTATTTCAAAGATATTTTCCCACCGGAATTTCCCCCGTGGAATTGGTAACGTTTCCCGCATTTAGCTGATTTGTACCATTTTTGTTATTGTGGCTTACTTTACAAGAACAAAAGGGTAAAACATTTCTAATTTGTCCAAAGATGTTCGTCATAAATTATGCATTACTCACCGCAGCTATGCCGAAATTCAAACACATTGTTTTGTTTTTGTTATTAATACTTACAAGTATGCTCTAGTTGTAAATATTATTGCATTCTTTCTATTGTATGGGCTTTTCGGCGGCTACCTATAATAGGCCTTAATAAAAGAATTAAAAAAAAATATGTTGTGCAAACTCCGTCTCGACGCTGTCATATTCCGGGTGCGTGCAAAACTCAAGTCATTTCTCATTCCTATATTTTTTTCTGGTCGTTTCTTATTCGTGGCGAGGCCAAACCTTTGAACTCTGGTCGTTTTTCTTACTTCATTTGCTCCTTGGTATTTTTTCATTCAAGTTAATCTATTCCCTTTGTATTTATTGTGGGAGCTGTTTCTGTAATGCCTGTCTTTAGAGCTTCCCTTTATGAACAATTTAAATATTTTCGCATAAAATAAAACAATACCCATTTCTGTAAAGACTTTAAGTTTTAAAAAGTTACCAAAATTTACCTTGTAACAACGCTAGTAACTTGTTAGACCGAGATGTGCGCCGAATCGTAACATAATTTAAAAAACTTAAGTGAATACTTAAGTCTTGTCTGTCGTGTTATTAATATTTATTTAGGTTGCAAAAATACACACCATTCGCAAAATTTAATTGTCAGTTACAAGTGAACTCTGCTTTTAATCATTACGTTAAACCACTGATTCACAACGTAGGTGTAACATTGTTTATTTAAAGAAACCTGCAAACCGTAACTAAATAATGAACAACCTCACTATTTAAGAAAATAAACTTTATTCTATTATTTTCCAACATTTTCATATATCTCGCTAGGTTTACAATGATACAATCTGTGGGTCTCTTTTTCACGCACGGGAGAACCATAATGCCGCTTTCGAGGATAATGCGTTTCAAGTAAACAGTGAACATGGCCTGCATTTAGATCTCGTATGTGTGTCAAGTGCATTGTATATTGTGGTAGTTTTTATAACAGTGTGTATGTAAATGGCTTTTCATGCACAACGTATCGCGCAATCACCGCACACACACAAAACTTATAATTACTTACAAAGGCACGACTTGAGTGTAGTTCCCGCTGCACATGTTAATCAAAATATTGTTGCTTCAGTTGTATGACGAGGCGGAATACGAGCGGCGCCTACGATTAATTACATATTGTTACGAACGTTCGATGAAGCTTAAGTTTCGCAGTTTATTACAACATGATCAATGTTATAATAATATAAACATACTGTGAAACGTGTTTGTTTTATAATCTTAGGGTGTTTAGTGTGGAAGTACAAAGACAAAACACCTTGTTAGTTTTATATAAATTGGAATTTAATTTTCTTTAATGGCTACAAATCTACGTAAAATAATTCATAGTCCTAGCTGATATGCAAACTATGCCTAACTTAAGCCGATAGCTTTGAATACATGAATATACATAGTAGTTCTTTATAAAATATAGGTGAGCACAAGGCTTTTTTATTCCTCTCCTAAGGGGCTTAAGTCGCGTCGAGTAAACGGCTAGTCTCATTTTAATTTGATGGAACTCATTTATATTCAGCATTAAGTTAATAAGCAGAAGTAGTCAGTAAAGCCTATAATCTCTCATCTCGTAAATTTATTTGACTAAACATTTTTAATAACAACAATATACATTTAGAAGCATTATACTTAAATTACACTTACATAGATTAGGTTACAGCTACGGCTTAAATGATTCATACCAAGAGCAAAAAATATCTTGAACAAAAAGTACATGCTGAGTGATGAGTGTTTGCTGTAGAACACCAAAGCCCGCAATTTTTCCACGCAATTAATTTTCACGAAGCATTTGATAATCGTATGTGTAGAAAAGCTGTATTTACTTTCTCAGAGTAACGGCTTGTTTTTCTTATACTGTTTTCTTCGCATACACCTTTGTAAACAAGTATAACGTTTCTCAAATATTTGTTATTAAGAACCGACTTCAAAAAGTCGGCAGATTATATTGAATCGTAGACATGTTTTTCACAAGCGTTCACTATCACGTTAATGAGTAAATAAAAATATATTAAAGTAATGTTATGTTCCTTATACAGTTAATGTTCTATAATAGTAATACTTTGTTAAACGATTTGCTGTCTTAAAAGCCTGAAAATATTATAATGTCTGTTAAAATAAATAATAAATACCTAGCTGACAACCTACAGTTAGATATCCTATAAGTATTGTATCAAAGGTACCAGGAATATGAGAAACTTTTTATCCTGACTTCTCAATCCCAATTCCGTGGCCCACAAAGAAATATTTTGTCTCAGGTCAATGTCAAGGCACTTAATGCCTTATAATGTACATTAGATACGAAGTTCTTTAAATCGAAATATTACGAACGACGAACACCCGAAAACCATAGAAAATATTACAGGTACCTACTTATTCTAAAATCTAAAATGAGACCATAAAAATTCTAACGGTCTTTTTAATAACACGGACTTCAAGCATCTGAAATTATAAAAAATAACCCGGCAAGTGAAGTTGAATTCGCTTAAATCCTTTCATAAAATTAACGAACGCAAAATGACATAAAAACGAAGCCTCATAATTATCTGAATGGAGCTTAATATACATACGTGGAAGGGGCGAATGCAATATACGTAAACGCTGGAGCGAAAACGCAGCCTCGCCTCTTCCCGTATCCGGTCTTCGGAAATAGCTCCCAGGCGTGCGTTTCATTGTTTCCTTTTTATATTTATCCGCAAATACAATAGAAATGCTGCAAAAATGTAAAAATTGTTTAGTTTATAGTTTTCTTCAAATTTAAAACAGTTTGAATTCTCCGCAGTCGTAAACTGCGAACATTTTGCATAACATAAGCATACGGAAACGTAGTTCATAATTCAAAAATTCTCAAACAGTTATATTGGAGTCGGTTAACAAATTTTATTTATGGTGTAAGATTTTATCATGCCTACGTGTTTACTCACTTCTCGCGGGAAAACAGCGATTTTTCATCTCTTAAAAGGCTGTTAATTTTCCTAAAGAACTTGCTTTGTTCTACTTTGGCAGATATTAATTTCAAAATGATTTGCGATACCTTAACTTAAGCGAATGTTGGGTGCGATATAATAGCACTTTGTAATTCGTTTTTCTTGTATTGATGTGTGTAATATTCAATATGAAATTTACTTAATATTTCTTATAGCAAGATTTATTTACGCTTAGTTATATAAAATATGTCCAACCGTATCATTAATATTTAAAAGTTAGATGTACTGGATTAGATATTCGTGTCGTAGGTTTAAATTTAAGTATAATAGATTAAAAAAAAAACCGCTGTTGGTAGGATATATTTTATATGGTATTTTTATACCGTATACAAGGTGTTAAAACCCGCCATAGTGACCCACATAAGTGTATCACGTGCCGGGTTCAGCCTCTCTATGTTTATCCATCTCTATGGTTCCAACAGGCCGGCATAATTGTGTCGACTATCGAAGGGAATCATCTCACGTCAGTCGACAATCTATTGGACCCTTGTCTACTTACCATCAGGTGCAGTGGAGGTCGCTGTGCCGTGCCCATAAATAAGAATAAATAAATAATCTGATCCATCGAGAATAGAGACATAAATATCTGAATATATACCCAGGACAAAGGGAACTATTGAAGTGTAGCGTCAAACTCATCGTGACGGACACAGCTTAGTGTTATGATATAGACAGTAGATACAATAATGGAAATGCGTATTTCGGCGCCAGAAGTTCATTAATAAAAATTACCATCGATCACCATTTTTCCAAGAAACGTTGTTACGCACTTAAAATAAGGAGGCTCACTAAAACAAGCTTTTAGCGGAAATACATTTCACATTTTTATTAAATACGTGTAATATATAATCTTATTTCGTTATAATAGATGTGGTGCATATTGTCTTGGTGGAATATTTACTAAAAATTACCGAATTCTACTGATTAGTTAATTGTTTTTTTAAAACATGCGTCGCAGTAAATGCCGACAAATGCTAGATACTAGCAACTATAAAGGGTCTGCGCCACACCTTACTGTAAGTGTGAAATAGGTACGAGATCGTTTGTTCTTCTTAGGTCTTTCCTCCACTTTTAGTTGTACAAATGAAATTAAAGAATCTCTTTCGAATGCACATGTGAATAAATAAATGTGAAATGAATAAAAGGCAACCTCATGCATTAATGAAAGCTCGCTTTCAGAGTGGAATTTGATAGTCACTGCGCCCGTTAAAATTCGATAATGAAGCACGCTTTCCGCTCCCGCTGATCAACAAACTGATCCGTGACTAGTGTGGCGAGCGTCGCTAGTGAAGTGTGGCGAGAGCGGTGCCTTCATCAATCTTGTGTAATTAGCTAGTGACGCTTCTCGGCTAACACTAATGACGCGAAGGGCGTTTACTCACAGCGCCCTCCACCCGCCGCGCGCCGCGCCTTGCAACATAAATTATAGCTAGATGTTAACGTAAATCGTTTTGCTTTTAGCTGATTTTATGGTTGTAATATGGTGTTATGAAAAGTATATCCGATTAAATTCAACTTTGAACTTTAGCCACCCAAATTTATGAGTTGTATTTAAGATTTTACAAATACAAAACCTATAAGATTTGTATATATAAACACAGAATGATGAATCGCTGCGTTATGATATTGAATTTTAATAACTCAAGCCCAACAAGATATTATTTTATTACGTTTGCTGTGTTGGCACTAATAATGTTTTTTGACTCGCGTGATTTTATACGATGTTGGGTCTTCCCAAAACGTATTATTAAACAGGATATCGTTGGATTAATTACTTAAAGTAGTAATAACACTAGAAAATATCGCAGACATCATGGAATAATCCCAACAAAGCCTAAGCAATAATGAAACTTCTGATGCAATAATGAATATTGAAATTAAATATTCACTATCGTACGTACAAACTAAAATGCATCGTTAACCCAATTAGCAAACATTATACCAAATTCTAACTTCACTAATGAACATTGTTAAATAGATTGCATAAGTTTTGAGAACAGCTACCACACAGAAATGACAACTGCCAACTATTAGGATTCTAAATTCAAATCACACACTCGCAATTGAAATTGTTTACGTAAACAATTTGCAGGTCATATTCTTGAATTGTGGAAATGAAATTGTAAAGCAAGTGAAAACAAAACATAATTAGGTAAATTAAAATCATACTCAAGTAAACTAAAATCTTAGATTATATTATTAGCCAGTTACTTTATGATCTGCAAAAGAAATGGTAAAACCTAAAGCAATAGCCATAAAAGTTGCCACGAGATATTTGTCATTTTGACAAGAATAACAGTAAGTTTGACAGTTACTATTACACAAATAGGCTGTAAATAACTGATCATACTTTATTCAAGGCCCCAAGGCCTCGAGGAGATGTAGATGCCCCCCCCCCCCCTAGAGATTCTAAAAAAGTAGCCAAATTTAAAGCAACGAAAGTCTTAAGCGTCTGACTAAACTTGCTTCATCGAATATTCACGTACGTCGAAACTCGAATGAATTAATCAATTCTATTCTTAATATTCCGTACGCTCAATTACGCTCTGCTCTATGTTATTGTTAAATCGGGAGAGGGGGAGTGGGGGACTTTACCTACAATTCATACTTCTCTTATTCTCCATATCAACTTGCCTCCCCCTGGGCCATCGGCTGTCGGCGTTCTTGAATAAGTACATCCTTACTTGCATTCTGCATTATTTTGAAGTCAATCAATCATTAGTAAACGCATATATAATACCGGGTGTTGCTTGCGGCTCTGCCCACCTGAGAGCCTATCTTCCTAGAAAAGTCCATAAAACACAATACGACGCCAGCACCATCTATTTAAAAAAAAAACATTATTTCCCTTGGAATCAAAAAACCAGAATGAAAAAGGAGCCTATATGTTAATCGAATACATAGTCTACCCTTGAGCCAAGTTTCATCGAAATTCCTTCAGTTGTTTCTGTGTTAATTTCTAACAAACATACAAACATCGAAACATTTTCACAAACTTTAACATTTAGAATATTAGTAACATTAATTTTGATATTAAATTCGTATTTGAGCACTTTTCAATTGAATTAGGATTACTTTAATCAGAACTAAGATAAAGCAATCTACTCTCTACCAAATACTTTCACGAAAAACTGTACAAACAAAATTAAAGCATCATTTTGCGATTTCGAAATAGAGGACCTTTTTTAACAGAACTTTAATACGAGCTGTTTTTTCTGTGCAGTAAATTAGTAGCTTGTACGTAATGGATGGTTAAAATTAGATGGGATTTTCATCCGCAGGTAGTGAACTTTTCAGACAGCAATTAAGGCAAAATTTTATCTCGAACGAGGTCTGGTACCTAAAAGAAGCGTAAGTTTATTTCTGGATATGAGTTTACTGTTTAAAGTTCTAATAAGTAAAATTCATATAAAAGAAACCAACATTTAAACAAAATTTAAAAACAAAACGCAATAAGGTTTCTCGGAATAATAAACCTGCTTCGCAACGATAAAGAGCGAGCAGCACGTATTGTACGTACCATTGCTATTGACACTTAAATAAGTTCTATGTACAAAGGCCTGCACTTCCTACCCGTGACTCGTGAGCAAAGCTTTACAAAGTCGGCCCCAGCACTGATAGCTACGTGTACAGCCTTTGCAGATCAACTGCCGAGCGTTAACGCTTTATGCACGTGTCGGTAAACATGGTAAAACGTATCAATACGACGTTCCATGTGATAACAACGCATTGATACGTCATGAAAATACATTACGGGTTATTTGAATAAATGTTGGAATTTTCGTTCGACATTAACTTGTATTTATATGTAATTGAATGGGGCTAACCAAAATGTAATGCTCTAATACCTTATAAAATGATCAAGTAGGTACCTGGTGGATTGTATTCACCATCGGAATACGATTAAATTTGTAGTATAGAAAGGTGAGGATTAGGAAAAGTGAAAGGATTTATTTAACTTCTGGCAATCGACCATGTTCGTGATGTATTTTGCAGATTAATGATCGATGACCCGGCTAGTAACACAGCGGTTAGAGGTCATATTTTTGACGTTGCATGTGAAGCGAAATAAAACAAGTGTTTCGTGCGCACCACGCTGCGCTGACGCGGTCTGCGGTCGCCTGCCGCATACCCAGAGTGACGAGCATGGGAATCACCTACGACTAGCTAAAATAACAAAAACGTATGCAATAGTGGAAATAAAAGCAAATAGTGTAAAACATCGTATCCTGTCCAGATTTTAATTATTAACCCGTAAAATAAAGCTAAAGACGCGTTATTATAGGGCTAAATGGAATAGTAGGTAATGCACTCAAAAGTTCTATGACTCGGTAGATTTTTCGGCGCTCATGGCCATGCTGATTACTGCCAACAACTCAACTAGTAGTCAACTTATTTAACTTTTGAAAATATTTGCTACAAAAAGTCTAGCCAATACAAGTAAGGTAAAGCTATTTGCTGCCCCACGAATTTGCGGAAAAAGTTTTATGTCAGAAGTTGATCTACCTACGTTCTGTGGTCTCAGTAACTAATTTAATATCTCACGCCTTTCGTTTACTTGTTTATGAACACAATTCTCTCTACCCACTTTACATATATTGTTATGTTTCTTTACATATATTGTTTTTTCCCATCTTCATTGTACATCTTAAACTGATATTGTCCGAATAATAAAATCTTTTTTTCTTCTTTATGACCGCAATATGAATAAGCAAAGTTCAAATCGAGCTAAAATCATGGAATTACTGATATATCTTATTGTGGGTTTATTCTATGGGCCGTGAAAAGTATGTTTGTAAAGTCTATTCCCAGGATAAGCAACTATTTACCACTTTTTCGATGCCGAAAAACATTATATGCTACTAGTACAAGATTGTAATTTGTATATGATATCACAGTTGGAACAGGGCCGTAGCTAGACTTGAATTTAAGGTAGGGCAACTGTTATTACAAGCATGGTGGAAATAAAAATGTTACTACATCTGATCTGCTCAATCTTTTTTTTTCTTGACTCGTGAACGTGAGTAAAAATATAAAAAAAAATTAAAGAAAAAACAGCTTAATACTTACGTAATTTTTAAGGTAATATACAGATTGTAACAAAGTTCCCTTAAATCTCGAAAGAGGGTTATTTCACCCATCAATACGAATAACTCTTACTAATGTACAAATTCGTTAATTATTAAGGTAGGGCATTGCCCCACAATGCCCCCCCCCCCTAGCTACGGCCCTGAGGTGGAAGCGGCGATAGCCTAATTGGGAGCGTTACGGACTACAGACAGGTGTCCGCAGGTTCAAAAAATAAGGGCACGCACCTCTGACTTTACTAAAATTATGTGCCTATGTATTTTTTGTGAATTATAGCACGGTGAAGGAAAACATCGTGAAAAAACCTGTATACTTAAAAAGTACTAATGTAGAATTTTGACAGTATGTGAAGTCTGCCAATCCGTACTAGGTCAGCTTGGTGGACTAAGACCTAATCTCTGTTTTAGTACAGGAAGTCAGTGCCCAGCAGTGGGACACTATATAATACAAAGCTGATGATACTAACTATCTCATCATGAGGTAGATATTATATCTCTAAAGAATGAGTTCAAACTTAAGCTTCTGCCTAGGCCTTTACGGTTACCAGCGTAATTTATATTGTTGTTAACGTGGAAACATCGATGAAGTCGTAGCGTGTTCAAGTTAATTACTTTCATAACTTCAATGCATGTTGACAGATCAGACTGTAATGACAAAGCAAATGTCGTGAGGCGACCCGCATGACAGTTATATTACAGGAAACGGACAGGTGAGCTTTGTGGATTGAGCTGTTCAACACTATTGATATTGAATTGTAAACCTGTAATTTGTATATTTAACCTACTATTATAATTAAGGTGTAATTGTTTATACACTGTGATTTAAAACATAGCTATTAAAATATGTAGATATATTATTACGTCGTTTTTCTTTATTTTTCGGTTATATATAAAACCCTAGTGGTAAACTAACCGATACCTAATGCCAGAGGAAACATGTGATCACTGAAAAAGAGGATATCGCAATTGTATTTTGGAGAGTAACAGTGAGATTTTTGCATTTTCCCGAGCTGCAAGTAACAGTGAAGTTCACCGCTTCACGTCGGTTAAAACATAAGCATACTACACCGTTGAAGCCAACACATTGTTGCCACGAAGACCAGCGGCCTACTAATAAAAATTTTATGATATAAATAAATAAGCTTAAACTACGAATGTTGAAGACCGTGGAGATCGTTGCATGTAGGGCTTATAGTCTATGCCTATTACCTAATCCTATGGGATATGGCTTGTGTATGTATAATGAAAATTCTTAAAATTTTGTGCATAACACAAGTGACGTAGGGTGGTCGAAAAAAGTCCGGCTTCTAATAAGGGGCCGTTCAAATATTACGTAACGCAATTTGGAGGGGAGGGGGGTCCTGTAAAACGTTACGATGCGTTACACGCGCGGGAGGGGATTTCGTACAACGCGTTATGACATTGGAATATTTTATTTAAAAAAATAACAAAGGTATTTTAGCGATTTTTCGGTACTTTGCGAAAAATATTGTAATTTTAGAGTTGCATAACTTTTTGAAAGTGGGCGCGGGCGTACAGGAAAACGTTACGGCGCGTTACATGGGGGGAAGGGTTTAAAAAATCTTCAAAAATTGCGTTACATAATCCTTGAACAGCCTAAGGCTCACTATCCCTATTTTTAAAAGTTTTGTGTTGTAATGCTAATCCATAACACATTTTTTAAAATTCTTTTATTATAAAATTTCATAATATTTCACAATATACTCCAATATAATCAAGGTTTTTCTTTATATTTTTTTATAAAACGAATTTATAAAGGATTTAAACTAAGTAAGCCTTTAAGAGTTTCGTTACATTACTCCAAAAACTTAGTCAAATCCACAAACCGAAAAACCGTGTAATGTTATTAATTTACCATTAGAAGCCGTCCCTTACCGAGCGCGTCCTTGGAGATACGAGTGACCCTATCGGCACCGCAATCGCGCCACGGTATCGGCATCCGAACGGCGCGGCGTCAATTTACCCCGCATACTCGCCTACGTCATACAAATCCTTTGACATTCGCCGTGTTCCGCCCGTGGGACCGAACAAATCTTTTTCCCTTCTATATAATTATGTATTTATGTGCGTACCTGATTTTGCTCTAGGCCAAAAATATATTATGTACACGAGGTAAAATGATTACATTTTGTACCTACAATGTTACGTGATGTAACGTAATTTACTTCGATTATTTAGCAATACTTTTATATCTCTACCCTATTACTCAACTCTTTATTGTTTTGTTACGTACTCGTAAATACCTTTAATAGATATGTTTATTTACGTCTCCAAGAGTAATTAAACAAAACATAGTTTTATAAAAGTTTTTTCTAGCGTACAAAGCAATGTGCAAATGGTTTTTTGCACTGTGTATGTGACATCAAAGGCAATCAAATTAACTTGGATTTATGTTTTACAATTGCCAATAGCACAATAGAAATTTATTATTTCGCTTTGAATAATATGTTATAATGTTATACACAGAAAAGTATTAATATTTTTATTTGGTACAACTTTTAGTAACCTATTTTATTACATTTAATGGAAATTATTCATACTGGCAAATAACTAATTAACAACGTCTAGTTAAACGCTATGAACTACCAAATTATAACCACAACGAAATCTAACTAAACGCCATGCCAATGTGATTCACGAAAATGAATCACTTATGTGGATTATAATCATGTAGGAGAATATACGGTCGGTAGGAATCCGTACTATGACAAATATCTGGAATATAATATAGGAGCAACTAATTAGTGGTCCCTTGAGCCCCACGCTGACGCTATTAATTTATTTTCCTTGAAAAACTGCTCTATACGAAACTGTATTTTTTTTATCGAATAACTTCCAACATGATATTACTGGTAATGTTTCAAAGTGCGCAAACGTGTGCGCGATGCCTTAGCTCTTTAATGCTTAACTAACATAAGACAAACTTAAACTGTCATAATAACACAGCAGAGAACAGAATGAGTCACGATCAGGCTCAACAAATAAGCAGTCGCGTGCCCGCTGACAGATAGCAATCAGTACGTTACTGGCCCCTCCAGCACGCGTTTCTAATTAATGTGGGTGTATCGCGTGAAAACGACCCATTTGTCTCCCCTGGCGTCGGATGTTCACAGAAGAATTGTAAGCGATACAAATACCTTAAATGTCTTCAAACACTTATGTTGCCGTTGCCGCTGAAATTTCCACCCTCACGATCTGCAATTATAATAAACGATATCAAGATTGTAAATAGAACGTTTAATACTATTTCCAGACGAATCAACGTTGGAACGAACGGTAATAATAAAAGTTGTATTTTTTATGGTGCAATAAAAAGGTTGTAACCTGAAGTAGTCACATACGTTTGTATTTGGCCGGTTAGTAAATCATTCGGTGTACTTAACGTCTTGTACCACTTTAATCAGGAAATTACTACACTGTTAACGAATTCGTAAAATTTATAAGGTAAAGGAACCTTTGATAGTCCACCTTATTTTGAAATTTCCATAAACTAAGTTCGTGATGGAATTAAAATAAAACTTATTAAATTTATACTTGTTGAATAATAAAAGTACCCTTAAAAATAACAACAGTTTTACATTTTAACACAATAACATTTTTTTTTAGAGAATATGACTGGTGAATCGTCTCATGCACCTGGATACTCCACATGGCCCATTTTATTATATATATAATTATGTCGAACAGATTAGGTATGTTTTACAATAGTAAAAATAATCCTATTTACTTTAAATGTATTTTATAAAAAAAAACATTTACTTCATGGATACAATAATATAGCCTCAGTCACCACGCGCTACACAAACAAATTCAGATATTTTCAAAATAGCAGTGCCTTTAGAACCAGTCGCAGAGGCAATCCCGTGTCTGATCGCAGAAGCATAAACCCGCAAAATTTTAGAAAGATTTTCTAAAATATGGCTTTGGTAGAAAACAGGCTATATTAGGTTATACTATCTTATAATCAGTTATAATATTATTTTATTGACAACTATAATGCCAAGTTTGTCTTGCCGATTTGTGACATGACTTTTCAATTATCCGAAAAAATAAAATATTGTTTTGTAATATAAAAAACTTATAAATCATAATAATAACAACACTTTAAACAAATTATATTTATACTAGCCTTGTCTCGCTGGTTCGCTAGTGTTAAAGATTTTCTAGGATAAAAGTCCCGCTATAAAAAGTAACCTATGTTCTATCTCCGTAACAAATTTCATTGAAGTTCGTTTTAATTTTTTTGAGTTTATCGCGTTCAAACAGAGAGACAGCCCGGCGGGGACTTTGTTTTATAATATTTAAGGATTTATGGCCTTAATGCCTTCACTTTATTTCGATCCATATTATTTTTTTAACGTTACGTCACTTTAATATCTTCACGAAACATTGATGCACAGAGTTTAATGCAATAGTTTCCTCGATCTTTATTGCCCTCTTTGAAGACAATGTAACGCGCCGCAGAGCCTCTTCCGATTGCTCGCCGAGGAATACGGTTGATGGGCTCATAAAGAAATTAACGCGAAATAGTTAAATATTTTTAACGTCTGAGCATGTATCTATAACTATTATTAAAATATAATTAAAGGAAAGCACGGCCTAATTAAGCATATTTATTACAATGATATTATAGACGGGAAGTTAGTTAGTCTAATATTAACACTTTCAGTTACACGATTTCGGATTACTGGAAATATTTCCAGTGCCGTTTGTTTTAAAACCACTGACGCCCTCTAATAATAGATTGGAAATAAGCATAACTTGTTCTAGAATTGATATATTGATATCGTCACCTGCGCGGTGAACTTATAAGTACTTATAAATCAAACTAAACAATACAATTCTACTGCATTATTAAAATCTGTTTTCACAACCAGATTTAATAGAATCAAAGATAAAATATGAGCCGACGGTATAAAATATTATTTCAGTTCAATGTCTAAATAATATTTGAATACAATAGCACCGAACAAAAGCACAACTCAAATTTACTTTTATATTCTGTTATGCAGAATATGATGGGCGTTAAATGCAACACGCAACTAGTTAAGGGTCGCTGTTTCGTGAATAAAATATTTTTTTATGAAAATCTGATTCGTATATTTAAAAGTTTGTAACTTGTCATCACTCAAACGCAGCGCATTCTTGTAAATGTATTTTTACAGACGACTGCGTACGTCTTTGATTTGTATATTTTATTTCTAAACTCAGGTATTTTATTTGTAAACGGGCTCAGCGATGATTATGGAAATACGATCGCCTCTGTGCGACTCACATAAATCATTTCATGTTTTATCACTTTTTAGCATTATATATTGTGGGCCCGCGATCAGTCAGCGCCCGTCAGCGAGAAACGTATCTACTCATTTAACAGATGATTTATTTATTTTTTGATCCCACGCCGCAATGAATTGTAATTGAGTTTGGATGTTTGTTTGTTAATTTTCCTTTAACCACAATTTCCATCATCAATTATGGTTATTAATTTTTCATAGTCATTAGAAAGCTTAAAAACAAATGGAAAACAAAAACACATTGCTAGCAAAACTATGTTAAAAGCCAAATTTTGTCAGTAGCGAAGTAAATTTGGTACATTTTATTTAATTATAAACATAGTACATTGCCAATAGGAACGTTATATTCTATTCGTTTTTCATTTTCTATACTTATCTTTCTTCAATCTAGTCATCATATATAGCTCTAGGTCCCTAAGAACTTCTGAAAACTAAAGCAAAATATTAATGTAAGTATCGTATACTCATACCAGCATTAAACACCCAAAATGTTACACAACGTTCACTGAGTAACCAAACATGGATTAGCAGTAGAAGACCGTTTATTTACTCACAACTCTAAGTAGTCTTATGACAGCTCATTTAAAGCAGTGCCCGGTAGCAACTCTCTCGAACCGTGCATGAATCCCGCTTAAACACACTTTACTTATCTTATGTTTCTGTGTCCTTATGTATGTTATGTTGCATCGTCATAAAATTCCAAGTTCATGCAATACGAACATATCCACAAGTTTCCAGTGAAATTACCAACAAAGAAATAAGTCTTCAGCAATTTGTTTCTGCAAATTAGCTTTGAATTTGATAGACATAGTGAAAAAAGGGTTAGTGGCTTGTGTGGCTTGCGTGTGTAGATTGTCGTCTTTTGTTTAATGTGCGCCAGGTTAATGAAGTAATTTGGTTCCACTATTAGAAAGTAATGAACTTGGGAATATTCTGAGGGATAAAACGATAATAATAACACACCGCTGACGATATTCGGGTCCCTAAGTGTAATTAGCATTGAGCCGATTCAATGACAGAACTATTTTAATCCTAAGGAATTAATTTCTAGATGTTTAAAATTAAGACATTAGAGTAATGTAAGAAATTAAACGGATTTATTTGCCCGACTACTTTTTAAAAACTGCGCTGACACTATAACATTGCCGCTGATTGTTAACGCCGTATAATATTACGGCAAATTGCTAGACTTTTCGTAAAATTTCAAATTGGCATCGTCTTATAATGTTAACTAAAACTTATAATTAATCCCCTGACATGTCTGTAATAAGTAGTATTTCTGTTTTTGAAGACCAATAATCTTAATCTAAGAACTCAGTATGATCACACCGCTTTGGGAAATGTACAAATAGCAATTGTCACAGCCTTAACGATTAATGTCCATTAGCCCAGCGCTTTTAAAATTAAAAAATATAGCGATACCCCAACATAATACTTTCCTTAAATAAATTTACAATTAAATGAAACGTTTATATAAACATGTAAAAAAAAAATGACTAAAAACATCAATGTAAAAACGTACGTGGTACATAATATATATCGATGGTAAAAACAATTTCGTTTGTGTTTGACAATCATTTTAAATATTTGCATTAGGTTTAAACCAGCCAGTGCTTTATAAAAATAAAGCGCTGCCTCAAAGAGTACAACCAACCTATTCCCCCATAAACTCATAGAAATTATTTGTGTAAAATTAGTCAGGAAATTCCGTGAATTCAACCTACTAAACACATTCAGCACACGAAGTCAAATGAAAGACAATTACACTAATTATCATAGTATCATTAATAAAATGTTGTTCCAATATTCAGCAACCCCTTTATTTCGTCTTTGTATTTCGCTTGAAAATTATGAATATCTGAAAGCCTCTTTGAAAATACAATTATCCGTAGTTAAGAGAACGGTCCTTTTCTTATATAGCGGTAATTATATTGCTGTTGTAATTATTATAATTGCTTTCGTCGACATATTAAATTAACTGATTTAAGGGGACTGCATTCAACTATAGCTAAACTTGGTTAAGAAATTATGGTTGCAAAATTAGTCTTTATAAACAAAATTAAAATACACAATACGCGTTTCTCCCCGAAAGCAGATGTGCAACCACGGCACCCACTTTTCTCCAAGTATGTTCCTTTCCATGATTTAATGGCGAGCCTATAGGCATAGTGGGCACAAATTCTAAACTCTTCGTTTATACTAAGCAGAACACTCAATATAATTTTGCCTAATCCTGGATTCGAACCCGCTGTCGTACCGCACACACGATATAAGTAGGCCACCGCGGCATAAAATAAATTAAACATTATCAAAAGATGTAGTATACCTACTATAAACTATTAACGATTTACTCTTACGACGATCATTACTTTTAAATCATCTGCAAATCTAGAAACTCTATAAATAATAACGACCAATTAATATTACATAGTTGATTTATAACTGGAAAGAAGTCGATGCTGTCTAGAGATTTTCATAAGCGAGTTATAGTACCAAATGCATAAATTATCCACGTCAATATATTATTACATTTCTTTGCATACTACTGCTAATATTTATTTGCTTTATATAATTCAACATTGTTTTGCGAGATATACAATAATAATTCAATCCACTGAATAAATAATACAAGTATTAGTTTCATTTTATAAAACAAAGCCTTTAAATGACATATACTCCTATATGTATATCACCAACTTCATAAGCATTAGATTTATAACAATAAAATAAGAAAAGAACTTCTTCTTAACAATAAGTCTAACAAAATAATGTATAATATCCACTTAATGTCACTTTCTACTTCTACGTTCACACAAAGCAACACGTTCGTAATATGATGAGTTTCGAGAGGCATTTCTAAATTATCCGTCAAAGGGTTCATATCGATTCTGTTAAACAAGAACAATGACAATTTGCACTGAAACAGTGAAAAAGAAATTGTCTTTTCTATCGATAATACTGCCTTACGGCGTTGTCGAGTCGTGGGATAATCTCGATCCCGGACTGTATCACGCAGTACACATTTACTGGCTCAGATTCTATGGCATGTGGTACAACAACTTTTCGTGGAAAACTATATATTTTTGGGCTCAGATGATGTACACTCTGTCCGTCTTATGGCTCGTGTGTTTTTTTCCCGGCATCGGAGAAGTCGTTTATTTACTGAAGCGGAGAGAAAATATTGGAAACGTCGCTGAAGGGTATCCACATATAACCCATTTTCCTCACACTTTGTCCTCTATTATCATGGCTAACGTAAAAAAGATAATATTTTTTCAGATTGTATTTATTCCTCAGTGAAATGTACACTTATGTCAAAGTGGTCGTGTTTTGGTTCAACAAAAAGAAAGTTGTAAATCTGCTTGAATTTTTGCATTGCAAAGAATTCAAGGCAAAGGAGATGGAGCACAGAGAGATTATACATAAAAGTATTAAGAGGGCACGTTTCGTCATGACATTCTACTCTACAATGTGCGTCGGAGCGGTCTCGGGTAAACGTTTTTTTTATGGATTATAACGAATTTCATAAAGTGGTTGTCAGAAAAAAACGTAATATCGTATAAAATTTCGGTGACACAGACGGGGCCACTGAGTTTACAAAAGGCGAATGTTGCTATTTAATAAATAGATATTTTTTTTGCAAATGTTCACTTATCCAAAATGGTAATCTTTTGTATTCGATATTTCAGTTGGGATTGTAATGCCTTTAACGGAGAACTTTAATATTTTACCTACAAATGTGGAGTACCCACATTTCAATGTTTACAATTCATCAACGTATGTGGCCATATACTTACATCACGTAAGTAAATATTACCTAAATATAATAATAAAAAAAAACATATTCCTTCTTAAAAACTTAAAACAGACAAATCTTTGTTTTTTTACGAACATTAAGTTTTGTGATAATATTCTGAAATAATACTAAACAATTATTCATCTTTATTGTTTATTTTTAATAATGTATAAAAAAACTTTAAAAACTCCATATACTTAGTATAATATACAAAGTGTATAATGCGAAACAGTTGGCAAGGCACTAATTATCGAATAATTGATCCGAACTAAGCAAACCTAATACATTGAAGATTAATTGACGCTCATTCTAATGAGAATAATGCCCAGAATAATTAACTGCCGATTGCGTTCACAGATTTATTACAAGCCAGCAACCTGCATAATCGACGCTGTTATGGATACAATGCTGGCCGCTTTTGTTGCTTCTGCCAGTAAGATAATATTATAGCATACACGATTACTTTGAGCACGTTTATAATTATTATTACTTTTGTTAGGCTACACCTAATCTTTGTACGCATCAGACAAAAAAATTATCTAAGTATTATTCATTAGAAAGTTTTGTAATAAATACAATTCTGACCATTTTTAGTAAAATCTATTCCTTCTCCAGACAATAGGATTGAAGGAATTAATTCTATAAAACATACCCAATATTATAAAACCTAATACGGCTGCCAGGATAGGTACCACCACAATGTGTATTTCTACCGCCAAGCAATAGGGCAGCAACGTGAATACACCGCTATGTTCTAGTTTGAAGGACACTGTATCCAGTGTTATTACTGGGCAGTATAAGAATTCAAAGTTTTGCTGTTACTATTTTTAATTACGGGAGGTCGCATCGCTTACCATCAGACGAGAGGCATGCTTGTCTCGTTATTCAACTGTAATAAAAGAATACAGGTGACTTAGACAGCTGACAAATAAATAGCTTGGTGAAAGTGATAGTTTGGTAAAAGGGGTAGCTGTCAAATAACAGTGATGTCACTGAATGGTGACGCCGACCATGACACTGCGTGCGTGAGAAAGAGATAGCGCGCACCACGCTCCCACTATTGTTAACAACAATATTTTTAAATAAGAATAACTGCTTAATTTTCATCCAATTTTGATGATTTCACATTTATTTATTTTTTATTATTATTATATGTAACAGATATAAAAAATATACAAAATCAAACATAGGAAACTGCCCTTTTTATTAACTATGATTGAATTCCACAAATGTAGGTAAATAACCACAATCAAATAGGACATCGATAAATAGACGTAATTTATTTGTAAATAGAAAAACAATTCGTAAACGTAAACGAGTATCAAATACATCGAATAAATATTCCCTGGGTAGGATATAGTAGATCTTATCGCAATCCCGCAATATTAAATTTGTTCCTGAAAATGGAGCCAGAAGGTATATGAAATTATGTTCATGTAATATAAGGCTTTATTATTTTTTTATTTTCCTCTTCCAGTTGGCCAAATAGAAATATTAACGTTTAATCTCCGTAATTTCGACGTTGTTGCGGAAAGGCGACGCAAAAAGGCCATTAAAGATAATAAATACATTGGACTGCAAAATAACAACAATTATTTTATGAAATGTATTTTGAAGGAATGCATTGTTCATCATAACCACATCATGCGGTTAATAATTTCTATTGTTTTATTACTTTTAAATTTTACCTTACCAATCGTCGTGGTAATTTTAGTGGTCACGGATAAAGCAAAAAAAAATGTATAATAATAAATAATCAAAACAAATGTTGACGACTTGATAAAAGTTGCAGGAACATGCTGAATCCAAGCCGCTTTTGACAGGTCCACCAGGAAATTTTTAGGGGAAGCCCATGTTCGGCAGTGGACGTCATGTTACTGATGGTAATAAAAATAAAAATGGTCTAGTAACATAAGAATAATTTATGTTATTTAAGGTTAAATATTTCCTTTTTCAGTATTTCTCATGCATATAAATGTAATGTCCTGTGTGCGTCAAAAGACAGCTCTACTCATATCAATCTACTATTCACTCTGCATATTATTGTACAATTCAAGATAAAAACGTCTTGTAAAATGGGTCTGAATTTGAATAAGAATGAGTTAATCTTGATACTCAAATGATTTATGTTCATGGAATATCAACCAAGTTACCGTTCAGTACGGATTTATTTTATAGTTCATGATAAAACTTGAGCCACGTTTCAAATGCTTTTTATTCATTTCAGATACGTATCAATGATTGAGAACGCTTTCAGTTTGGCATCTGCATTACAATTCATGTTGAGCGTTATGGTACTCTGTTTGATCGGGATACAATTTTTATCGGTGAGACATTTTTTAATAATTTATTCATATTTATTCCTTACTAAAGCTGCATTTTCTATCTTATGCGCATGTTTTGTATCATCAGAATAAGCCCCTTTTATTATTGTAGAGATTATAATATTATTGTTAAACTTGTTAAGATATTTATAGTCAGAGGGCCCGATTCCGTCTACGAGGGCATATATTATGTCCTCTTTTAATTACGGCCGTTCTAATCGAAGGACAGCTTTGGTATTCTTATAGGTAAATAGTAGATGTTTTAGACTCTTTTACATACGCGGTTATTAAACCTATCCTTCGAATAGAACTCCCCTAATTACAGCTACATATTGTATTCTTACGGTTCTACCTTCTTGAAAGATATTTCCGAGAATAAAATCAGAACTATGTATTTATCCGGGTTTAAACCTAGAGATAATTACAGAAATGGACAATAGGTATATTGAAACCAATTGTTAAGATTAATAATTAAATTATATTTATAACATAATATTTAAAAGTTATGCGTTATTAATATTAGCAGAATTCTTATTAAAAAATTATAAAACTAACTTATATATTACGCTACATAAAACGATTAGTATTTATGTAATATGAATACGAATATTCATGAATCAATATATAGGTATATCTTCATAAAACCTGCTGGCAAAACAAGTTTTTCTTTGATAAAAGTTTTATAAATCGTTTTCAACTCTTGACAAAAGTGCTCAACAAAGCCACTTGACTTCATCTTGTCCGCCCGGGACCAGAAACTACTATCAATACAAAACGAAGTTTTCAAAACTCAAAATGAAAGCTTTAACAATACGCAGCCTTACACTAAAACACATATAGTTACGCCTTTTATTCCCAAAAGGATAGGCAGACGCACAAATTGTACACCCACTCTCCATTATACCTATATGTATTTCATTCCGTGACGTGAGAGGGAGCGACAATACCGCCATATCAGGTACAAACTTCAACTGAATACTGACCACTTAAACACGTAGATTTCTTTATAAAGAATGGAGAGAATTATGTGATATCTAATATGTGATGATGACTATCACGATGATGCAGTTACGAAGGGTGACATTTTCCGAAAGGGAAACGGACATAACATAGGTACTAATTATATGCATAGATGTCGTTTGCAAATCGTATTAGATTTTACATAAGCTACGAAAGGGAAACCGACACGAATCGGTTTATACCCTTGGCCACTGCTATGATGTGATTATAAAGTTAAATACAACAATAACTTCCCTGTACATTTAACTTCATAGCTATTGTCTCACGGCTGGATACACGCCATCTTCACTGCAAGGACTTTATATATGTGAGCCTATCTCTTTACAGATTGAAAACCCAAGCGGGCATCCTATGCAGATGGTGTGGATGGCGATATATTTAACTTGTATGTTGGTCGAAGTTTTCATATTATGCTGGTTTGGAAACGAGTTGATTTGGAAGGTATATTATTGTAATATTATAATGAAATGGCATTCGTTTATTAATCACGTACGCAAGTAAGAAGCTTTTATGATAAGTCAGTATAATAAAAAATAAGAGAGCATATCACTTATTTTAAATAATCGGATGGTACTATAGACTACTAGTAGACTGTATAAACTGTACTATACTATACAATGTATACTACAGAGTATTGGTTTACTGGTAATTTTTTCACACATAATCACGAATTTATCCCCGAAGGGGTATGCACTATGCAGAGACACAACCATGGCACCCACTTTTCGCCAAGCATTTTCCGTCCCAAGATGTGATAGGGGGCGAGCCTATCGCCATATCGGACAGAAATTCCAGACTGTTTTACTCTACCAATATTTTTGTATACAACAGTGAGACTACAAAACACGAGCCATAACTAACACTAGCTCAGTAATAATTCAGGCCCCTAAATTTTTCATCCTACATTTACAACATATCTAACTCGTTTCACCGCGGCTATCAAAGCGATAGCGGTCTACAATTTGGGGACTTTGAAGGTTATAAAGTTATGAGCCCACTTGATTTATAGTTTGATAAATAACAGCATTTGTACATGTAGAAATGTGGAATTACTTACGATAGCCCTCATTTATAAAGTGCAAATGCGATGACCAATCCATGTTTGCTAGCAAGGCCTTGCTTGACCGCATGTAGTTAACTTATACCTTTACTATTTTAAATTAATCAATCTAATGCTCCAATGATCAGAGTTCTTTGTTCTCTACAATAGAGAAAAATTTCAAATGAAATTTCGAATGTGGGCTTAATAAAGGAACGAACACTGTAAAGGTTTCGTTGTTTTATTAGCGCACGGCCGAAATAATGGGTCCAAATGTTATCTTTATGTCCTGCTATATACGGTTAATATTTATCTACAATATTAAAAATATGCAATAACTAGATTTCAATTTCGGCTCCGCCCACGTAAAAGTCTTTTTCCGGGATAAATATTTTCGAAGGATAAAAAGCCTGTGGCATTTAGGAGTAATGTAGCTTACTTTTAGCGAAAAAAATATGAAATTTGTTTACTAGTGGTTAATATTTGCGCATTTTAACGAACTCTTCAGCTTAACATATTAGTATAAATTTAGCTAAGGTGATTTAAGGTTTCGCGCCCAGCCGCAGCCCGGAGTCCGGAATTGTGCTAAGTAAATGGCATTAGGCTCGCCCCCTATTACAAGAGGCGTAACAGAGCTGACGTAATGGAAGTATAATAACGCCTCAGTCTACTCTTGAAAAAGTAAAAGAAGTGATAAGTATGTAAGTGTGTTCTAGAGCACGGGTCTTCGCCAAGCTGCCTTTGATGCTCCGTGGTTGGCCACTGATCCCAAAAATGCCAAATACATCACACTTTTCATGGAACGCTGCAAGCGACCAATGAAGGTCACCGCTGGGAAAATTTTTACACTCTCATTGGATACATATACTGCGGTAAGTCTAGCACTTTAATTTATAATTAACTACCAATGGGACAATATAATACCGACCTAATATCATCATACATTACAGTATTGTATTGTATAGCATATTGTTTATAAAAACGCCTTATTTTGGTGAGAGGAATTATCTGCTAACTAGTGCAATGGATCGATAATATACACTTGAAAATATAATCGTGAAAACGAATTGCCAAAGTCGAATAAACAATAAACGCACGAAATACCGTTTAAATTCGCGCTGCTCAAAACTTTGAAAAATAATATTAATTATCTTTTATTTTCAGCTCATCAACTGGTCGTACAAAGCTTTCGCAGTTATGAGTAACATGAAGAAATAAATATGCACAAATGCTTAATAATTGTTACCAACACAATTACGTTGCACTGTTTAACAATGAATAAACGAGTTTACCCCAATTAATTTTAGAACATATTAAAATTATATTTGCACACCAAACAAAAGTTGCTTTTAATTAGTACCTATATTCAAACTTGGTTTGTATATCAGCACGACCATATTATGTACACATAAGGTAAGAGACGCGAGTGTGGATACTTTGATAAGTCGCAACTCTCAACTTACACATAAGTGTCCATAACTGAAGCGGTTAAGACATGCAACCAGTGTACCCTTTAATTAACGTTATGTAATATGGTAATGATGCTTCTTCATACAGATCACGGTAATCGGTACAAGGTACCAGTATCAATTCCAGTAGTACCCAGGTACGCACCACTTTACATCCAAAATACGATAGGACAAAGAAGTGGCTTATAAATCAACGCACGGGCGATTTTCGTACTCACGCACATATTAGACTCTACGTCGCCACAATCTCACACTTTATAAAATAGTTCTAAATTATTTATGCATTTTTCTAGAGCCTTGCATATATATCGCTATATCATGGGTAGTTCAGAAGTCCACCGCTGTCAGATCCTTGTAATGCCTAACTCTACTTTGAAGTAAAGAAGTAGATGTTGGTTACACACATTGCCATTTCAATATAAAGAAAGAAAAAAATTCGGGCGAGGTAAATTAAAGAACATTATCACTCGACACATAATTATTTAACTCACAGCTCCGTAAAGAATTAAAAGTTGCGAGACAAATTTTGGTACTATGAGCAGTATCGCGCGGAAGCTCGAAGTATGCGTGTGCGCATGTGGCGGGAGCCGGCAACGGGCTGGGGACGCGTCCCTAACCCACTACGTCGCTTGGCATTGGCTGAGCTGGAACTCGAGACGATAGATAAAACGGTCTGCTTCTCGGTTCCAAACGAGCAGCGTGTTCGAAAATACGGGCACTTTATTAATGCGAATATATTTTTAAAGAAATAAAAAGAAAACATCTCGTTAGCATTAAACTATGAAGAAATATATTGCGGGTAGACGTTCCATGCATCGACAACCAATCCGAATCATCGGTAAACTATTATATTATGTCAAGGTTCCTGCTTTAAAGAAATCCAATTTTGCTGAATGAAGTAACACAGGCAGTAAAAACACATAATATTAAGTACCTGTATTAATTAGCATTAGTGTTAACAAAGCACGTTGAGACAGAATGAATAGGGTTTAATTCAGTACAATATTCTTTCCGAATAATTTTAAAAAGCAAATACAAAATGTCCTCGTAGAAACTAGGACAAGAAACATTAGGAAACAAAAATTAAGAATTCATCGTCTTGCACCACAGACGTATTCTTTATAGGTATGTACTAACCCTCTCATTCATAGACGTTTTTTTATTTAAGGACGGAGCACTGTTGTGATAACAAGTCTGTTTTTCAGTGCTGACGGCATGACAGCCTTCGCAGTGGACGTTTTTTATCTTCGTCCTTAGATAAAAAAACGTCTATGAATCAAGGGGTGTGTCTATGGACTCATACCCCAGAAAAAAAATCTGAATGTAACGGATGGGGACTGCTTGTGTTGTTCTACTGCCAGTCCCTCCTCACATAATTGTAGTGGTTATTAACAAAAGCTCTAAAAAAATATTATAATTTTAAAATGAATGTAGTGGCGATAGCCTAGTTGGGTGTGGAACGGACTGCCGAGATGAATGTCCGCAGGTTCAAATCCCAAGGGCACACACCTCTGACTTTTCTAAAAAAATCATGTGTGTATTCTTTGTGAATTTATCGTTCGCTTTAACGGTGAAGGAAAACATCGTGAGGATACCTGCACACCTGAGAAGTTCTCTATAGGAATTTCGAAAGTGTGTGAAGTCTACCAATCCGCACTAGGCCAGCGTGGTGGACTAAGGCCTAATCCCTTTCAGTAGTAGAGGAGGCCCGTGCTCAGCAGTGGGCAAGTATATAATACAGGGCTGATATTGATATTATTATTATTAAAATGAAAATTATTTTTCGGTGCGTTTTGTTTATTAAATTCATTGAGCCTTATAATTAATATTAGACTTCCATCGTTATATCTTCATTTACAGTATTATAATACATAATTAAACGTATTTGACTTTAAATCCTTAAAATACAGGATAGGTAAAAAATATCTAGAAGCAGCTATATACAGAGATTTTCTCAAAGCCAGCAATCATCCTAAATTGAAACGACAAAATTCGAGAAGACAGCAACGCCTACTCTTGAGATGTAGGCAACACTGAAAGTTCGTACATGTCGCATTGTACCACTACAGACAGCAATAATCCTCGCGAGCCGCCAACGTCGCGTGCCTCAACTTTTCCAATTCCATCCTTCCATTTCTCAGGGTTGCCACAATAATCCCGGATTGTCCCAACTTTCATAGTGGAAATATTCAAAAATACTACTCGTTCCAATCGTACCAAGACGCCGCGCCGTATTGAAAATTGGAAAATATACTTCCACTAAAATGAATTGTAAACTTATTCTTACTTCATTTGAGTTCAAATTTGAATACAAACGTGTAGACGGACATAGTTATGTGTTTTAAAAAGCTGTACTACCACTACTTACAATACGATACGTAACAAGATAATTATTGGCTTGGTATTGGTATTTTAGTCACCTTGATACTTAGACTGCACTACATGCTATGCTGGCATAGCATTATGTATGTTATGTATTAGTTTAAAAAAATCAATTGACGCAACTTCATGCACAGAAAAATGTCACTAAAATTTCCTATATAATTTAATTTAACTAGACCGAATAATGAGATCATATTTGTGCCATACAACAGTTATTAACACAATATCGTATAAATGTATCAAAACTAGGTATACATATGTCCGTCAATAATTAACATGACCGCAACGCGCCTGTATTTGTACGTCCAAATAATCACGTACGGTAATTAGACACCATTTTGGCGCTAAATACAACGTTAATAGCAATCCCGCACATTTGTCAAGCTTTATAGATTTTTTTTGACTAATTTATGAGCTGTAATGGCTTTAATGAACATTGGTTACATGAATTACCAATTTACTGGAGGTTTTAGTTTTAATATACGCGGTTATAATAAAGCAATGTGTATGTTCTATATTTTAATTTTGTATATCATAGCACTCTTGTACCTATGTGTAGAGGTGCTAGATACGCGTTAATGTAGAGGTGTACATTTTTAAGAGAACCGTCCCAAGCAACATTTTTTAAACTTGATAGTGTGCTTATTCTCGCCTAAATACCGAAGACAACAAATAAAATGCTATTGCCGTTATGGATAGTTTGTAAAATAATCAAGTCTTTCTTTAGTAAAATTTTATTGTATGTAAGTATAGAATATCTCTTTTTAGACTGCTAGACGTCAAAAGAAATGAAACAAACTGAAGAAAATGTTTTGACATATTTGAAAGTTGCATTAAAGCCTTAAAATTTAAGTTTCAAAATAAAACGTGTTATAGAATTTCATTCCGAACGAATTTGAAAATGGCATAAAGGACACATCCAGTCTTTAATCCATTACATCTACGCGAGTAGACGCGGAAATAGCTAATTACAAATGAGGATGAATATAATGTTCACAGTTCAAGTACACATATCCTTTAATAAATACGCTGACTTTTATCGTAGGTGGTTAAGCGTTATAACTTATAACCGAGATTAATTGAAACAAAGTACCTACTCGGATAATTGGTTTATTTTTAGTATATAAAAATAGATCCATACAATAGCTCGACTTATACTTTTTCTACGTTATGGAAATAAAAATTTCTAGAAACTGCATAAGTACGATAAAAAATAACACTATAATTCCAGCTAGTTCAATACTACACGTCTACCCACGCGTAGTGGAACACATAACCATTGTAATAACAGAGAAGCGAACTAGAATTATGTGCGGGTAGGTATGGTTGCGAAGGTATGTCATTAAGTTTCCGGTAAGCAAGTTCGTTCACGCTCTAGCGGTAAAATTATATATTGTCTTAATTCTCCGCGATATTTGAATGATCCAATGTAAATGCCGTCCGTAATTGTTATTGATCTTTGTTAAATTGCTTCAATTGACAAGTTAACTTGTAGGTAAATGTTCAAATTCAAATGCAAATTAAAATTATTTATGAAATATTCGACTTATAAAGACTTAAGTATAAATTGCACAAGAATAAATATTATCATAAAAATCACTGTAAATAAATTACCAGGGGTTCGCGAAGTAGTAAAGGCCTTTATCTTGGGAAACAAACATTATAGATACATAACATTAGAATACTTTACTTAATTAAGTGTACAAATAAGCAATTACTGGAATAAAATATACAAATAAAACTTAGATTTAACTTATCAGAACATAAGTGTTTATAATTTAAAAGCTTACGATAGACTCAGTAACATCGTTCAATACTTAGCAACCAACTCGTGAGTTTTTTTGACCACGCATACACTGAGCAGTTCTTCATTGAACATCAATTTGCGATCTTATTGTGTACTAGCTTTTGCCCGCGGCTCCGCCCGCGTTATAAAGTTTTTCAGGCTAAAGTTTTCCGTTATAAAAGTAGTAGTTTCCCAGGAGCCTCTATGTTCTTCCCAGGGTCTCAAACTGTCTCCATACCAAATTTCATCTTAATACGTTGGGTAGTTTTTGAGTTTAACACGTTCAGACAGATGCAGCGGGGGACTTTTGTTTTATAATATATTTTTTAGAACTTTTTAAGTGGAACAATCCCGTCATACATGATTGTTGCATAACTTTAACCGTTTACGCAGCGCAGGCAACGGAAGCTCTTAAAACTAATAATTTTCTCCGTTTTTGCAACATGTTTCATTACTGCTGCGCTCCTATTGGTCATAGCGTGATGATATCCTTTAGCACTCCAGGAACAAAGGGCTATCCAACACAAAAAGATTTTTTCAGTTCAAACCGGTAGTTCCTGAGATTAGCCATTACTGCTCCGCTCCTATTGGTCATAGCGTGATGATATATAGCTTATAGCGGTCCACAAATAAAGGGCTATCCAACACAAAACGAATTTTTCAGTCGAAACCGGTAGTTCCTGAGATTAGCCATTACTGCTCCGCTCCTATTGATCATAGCGTGATGATATATGACTTTGAATACTCTACAAACAAAGGAGTATTCAACACAAAAATAATTTTTCACTTCGAATCGGTAGTTCCTGAGATTAGCCATTACTGCTCCGCTCCTATTGGGTATAGCGTGATGATATATAGCCTATAGCACTCCACGAACAAAGGGCTATCCAACGCAAAAAGATTTTTTCGGTTTGGACCGGTAGTTCCTGAGATTAGCGCGTTCAAACAAACAAACAAACAAACAAACTCTTCAGCTTTATATAATACTAGCTTTTGCGCGCGACTCCGCCCGCGTTGTAAAGTTTTTCAGGCTAAAGTTTTCCATTATAAAAGTAGTAGTTTCCCGGGAGCCTATGTTCTTCCCAAAGTTTCAAACTGTCTCCATACAAAATTTCATCTTAATACGTTGGGTAGTTTTTGAGTTTAAGACGTTCAGGCAGACGGATGCAGCGGGGGACTTTGTTTTATAATATATTTTTATAGAACTTTTAAGAGGAACAATCCCGTCATACATCATTGTTGCATAACTTTAACCTTTACGCAGCGCACGCAACGGAAGCTCTCAAAACTAATAAATTGTCCCCGTATTTGCAACATATTTCATTACTGCTCTGCTCCTATTGGTCATAGCGTGATGATATACAGCCTATAGCACCCCACAAATAAAGGGCTATCCAACACAAAACGAATTTGTCAGTTCAAACTGGTAGTTCCTGAGATCAGCCATTACTGCTCCGCTCCTATTGGGTATAGCGTGATGATATATAGCCTATAGCACTCCACGAACAAAAGGCTATCCAACGCAAAAAGAATTTTTCAGTTTGGACCGGTAGTTCCTGAGATCAGCCATTACTGCTCCGCTCCTATTGGGTATAGCGTGATGATATATAGCCTATAGCAATCCACGAACAAAGGGCTATCCAACGCAAAAATAATTTTTCAGTTTGGACTGGTAGTTCCTGAGATTAGCCATTCCTGCTCCGCTCCTATTGGGTATAGCGTGATGATATATAGCCTATAGCACTCCACGAACAAAGGGCTATCCAACGCAAAAATAATTTTTCCGTTTGGACTGGTAGTTCCTGAGATTAGCGCGTTCAAACAAACAAACAAACAAACAAACAAACTCTTCAGCTTTATATAATAGTATAGATAAACTGCATGCATAGAATTTTAACTTTATGCAAAATTATATTTTTAAACACCTCTTTACCTAAAAATACACTGTAATCGTTATAATTTATTATAGATTTATGTTCTGATACATATTTCATTTATATGTAATTGACGAACTTTTAAAACTTCTACCTCTTGATACAAAATATTCGCAGAATGTAAAAAAAACTTTGCCTAGCCTTACCTTAAATACTGTACGCTGTGTCCTTATAAGAGTGACGTGAATTTTTTCCCTGCCCTGTATCATGGACGGGTACCATAACTACTTACTTAGAGAGACTCCCTTTTCATAAAGTTTACATATTTTTTCAGCATCGTAAGGAAAACATATTGATCCCCCACGAGGATACCATCATACCACCAAACTTTGTCGATATTTACATTACGCAATATACGATCTAGTAAAAACTTACATAGAAGCTTCCCTTTTTGTGCAGCTATGCCTTTTATTTTACTCATAATTTTCTGATTACGAAGCATTTCAATGCAGTCCTGTGATTAACACATGTTCGTAGAAGCTATGTGAATAGGCATCCGCCCACTTCCAATCAACGAAGTTTCACGAACCGTTCAGATTAAAACATATACGTACATCTTGGGAGAAAATTCGCTACTTTCTCGTATGTGCCCTGTTATTGCTTCTTTTGTATGTCTGTAATTTTCTGAAGAGCTTTTCTGTACCCCTGCGCGTGTTTATATTGCGTGTAAACACTTCCCAACATGGCAACGTAAATCCGGCCGTCATTGTGCATTAACTATAATTAAGCAGAGTGCACATTTGTGTTATAGAAGCCGCACTTGGTGCGTTCAGGTCTGTGTTGCGGCCTCATCATCGTGATTAGGGGATCGTACGTACTTTGGTTTACCGCTGACGCCGCGACTTAACGGCCTTGTTATTTAGATCATTTGTTTCTCGTTACCACGTTATACATGCGGGATATAATATGTATTTTGATCTAAGACTAGTCAAATAGGATCGCAAGATGCAAAAATACGTTACTCACTTTTCAACCAAACAGTCTTTATACTTACCTAGGACTTAAAAATTGTATAATGTATAAATTGTCTTTCGGTTCCGCAAAGCACATGCGCGAAGTTTTGTAACACGACTTGAGAGCAACAATCTTATAACAGTATATGCTAAATCGAGCAGCGGATACGACCAAGTAAAGCGGACTATGTCCCTCGCCAAGATGTTACAAACAAAATAAAACATATTATGCATATGAAGATAGCCAGAAAGTTCGCATCGCGTATAGAGTCTACAACTCGGAAAATTATTCTGTAAGTTGCAACAGCCACAATGAACGGGCCAGAAAGAACAATAGTCCAGTTTGCAATGAATACTGGCCCGTATTTTCTACAATGGTCATATTTTTGGTATTTATCAAGATTAAAGTTAAATGTTCGGACGTTAGTTCCCGTGTTTATGCAATAACATTAATTAACATGTTTCCAAACAGCTATTCCAGATGTCAGTCACGTTACACACAATTACAACAACTAACACGCAAGCTACGTAAGGCAAATAATATAATAAATCCATTAGCATAATACTTAATTTATTAATAAACATCCTCTAGCATAAAGGTATAGTTTAGGAATGGGCTTTTCTTGGAACTTAACTAAGAACGTAACCTAAACGAACAATTTACATGTCACTAATATAGTTAATAAATAACTTAGTTTTGTATGTTGTGTAACGAAAAATATCACACAAACCTAACCCAGTGAGGATATAGTTTAAAACAAAGTCAACGTCCTAAACAACTTCGTCAGACAAAGTTTCATTGGAATTGTATTAAAGTAGCTATTCGTCCATAATTCAAGTGAAACAAGAAAACGAGGATTCGACCTCAATATGTGTTCAAGGTGTCGGTATTCAGTGAAGCGAAGTTAAAGGAGCAAAGTTTGCGAATTCGCCCCCGGGGCCGATCCAACTTCTCTGTTGCAATAAATAAGGATTTTAGCGACAAATTACCACACGAAAACGTCTCACCCTTTCTTGGCAAGTTGGGAACTTAGTGAAAATAGGATACCCGTAGAAACGTTTGGCACAATGCAAACAAAAGCTTCCAAATCTATTTAACTCAGATTTTACCCTCGTTTCTGTAATATAATGTTATTAGAGTAGATAAGTTTTTATGATTACAGATTTCGAATCACCTAAATGCATAAAAACAACGTTTGCACCGCGTCTTGACACATTACAAAATATGAAGTAATAGCTTTAGTCTCAGACCTGTGATATTATAAAAAGACCCTATTAATATAATCATTTAAAACCAAGACTATGACTAAGGAAATATGAAATAATCTAATATGTCTTTCATATTCAATCGAAATTCGTCGGTGTGTCAGTGTTTCGGGAAGCATAATAAAGACATTTTCCAGGGTGATAGAGCGTCCGATATCTTATTACAGCGAGCTTGTAAACTGACGAAACGCTCCTCGAATCACTGCCTTTATGGCCTGCGCTGCCGATATTCACCTTCTTGTACTTTTCTAACAAATTATTACCCAGACCAATATAGCCTGTGTGGCTCAAACACTAAAGCCGAAAGTTCCATAACGGGTTTGACAAAGCTGTGTGGGCTGATATAGGCAGATTTTTTGTCGACTGTGATGGATAAAGCGAAGGAGTCGAGGGCGACTTGATTGAAAACGCCGTTAAAGGAAAGAGGTGCTTTGAGGAGTTTTTAAACGAGTAAGGAAACGTGACGACCCTACAAACTCTCTGTTTTAGTGGCAAATAAATAATATGCCAATTACTTCACCGAAGATCCCATCAAATTCTCATTTCATCTTAGCACGTACCTACTGGCATAGCGTGTGTACCTAAGTATTCAAAATTACCTGGTACTAACGTTACGCTGACTGAGGTGTATTTAAATAAATAGTAAAGCCATGTTATACAGTACCCACGATTTAATCTACGGCAAGAATCACAAGAATGGTCCAGTTCAACCAAGGTGATACGATAATTTTGTTACAGACAACTGGACATCAGTAAAATTACCTTATATTAACCTAACAAATACCTCCTTGTTTCTTTCTTATATAACGACCTCCGCAGCACCTAGATAATTTGATTACGTGGCTTGATTGAGTGACGGTTCATTTCTTTTTCGCGAGGAAATCGCTTTAATTTTCTGCAGCTGCCCAGGACGCCAAGGCGAATGTTTGAGTAACTGGCCTGCTGCCCACACCGTACCGACTAAAACCTTGCAATAGTCTTCGCTAAAGCATCATAGACCAGTTTGAGGTACGATACCGCATTACCTAACGGGTGCTACCGCTACAGAATGACTATATTAGAACTGGTGACCAAAATCACAAAGTGACATTCGACAGAAGACGAGAGTTGTGTCCCTCACGATTGCCTAAATTATACATACCGGCTTCTGTTACTGGATGTACTACATACAATCGGTTAAAACCATAATGCGGGCAGTGACGTAACTTGGCTTAAAAAGGGCATTTTTATAAAACAACTTAAAGTGCGACGCTCTCCCTCCGGGCTATTGATATGCGTCAATATATTGAAATGACAAAGTTCAATTTTGAAAGATTTTATTTTACACATTTTGCAGCCCCTGCCTCCTCAATTACGTTACGCCCTTGATTATGGGTAAGGTAGTTAGCTAAGGTCTAATGTGAACTATGTAAAGTTCTTAGAAACATTATATTTGGCGTCACCTACGTTAAAGGAATGAAAAAAAAATACAATAAAATTGCATTGTTTATAGCTAAACTAGCTTTTACGCGCGGCTTCGCCTCTTTGAAAGACTTTTGCGGGATAAAAGTTCCCCTATATATATTTTTCCGGGATAGTGAGTAGCCTGTGTCATTCCCAGGTTCTTAAACTATCTCCATCCATATAAAATATGATCTAAATCCGTTGGGTAGTTTTTGAAATTATTGCGGCCGTACAGGCAAACAGATGCGGCGAAGGTTTTTTTTTATAATATATTTTTTAGAACTTTTTAAGAGAAACAATGCCATCATACATGATGTTGCATAACTTTAACTGTTTACGCAGCGCACACAACGGAAGCTTTTAAAAGGATTAAATTTTTCTCATTTTTGCAACATTTTTTATGGATGCAATTGGTTATAGCGATGTCATATAGCCCATAGCCTTCCTCGAAAAATGAGCTATACAACACTAAAATAACTATTCAATACGAACCAGTAGGTAGTTCCTGAGATTAGCGCGCTAAAACAAACTGTTTCACTTTACATAATAGTATAGATATAGATCTGTTTTATTTCATTTTACCAGTTCCTAACTATTTCTTATTTCTCTTACAATATTATAAATGCGGAATTTAGTGAAAATATAAGAAAATACTTATCGAAATTATTGTCAGATGTAGGTATCTATAGGGAGACACTATTGATTTGATTAAAATGATATTTCCTACTCAGATAAACCCTTTTAATATTAACTACTATACTAATATTATGGGTTCTTTTTCTTACGTAGTATATTACTTACTCTATGGTTCTTTTTACTCCAGAAAACTATAGAATAAAAGTTTTTTTCCACGAAATTTTGGCCTGTTCGAAATCACAAGCAGTACAATATAATGTAATAAAATAATTATTAAACTATAAACATATTTCATTAGTCCTTTTAAGATATTTACACGCAATATTAATATTTTTCCTTTCTCTTTATATTTCCAATGTGAGTCTAGGAAATTATTTTCTAGCAGACTGCAGAGTATTCTAATAACGCCATCTATTAGATATTTTAAAAAATGTGACTTAAGCGTTTCTTTCGGATATGTTACGTCTTGTACTAAGGTAATAACAAAAAACAATAATTTTAATAAATAAATAGAATAGATAATTAGAATAACTGTAAACTACGTTTGCAAGTTGGTAATAGCTATACTAACCAGGTGAGGTGCAAAAAGAATTACACATAAGTACTGACTTTGCCACACATTTGAACACAGTTACAGACACTGACCAAATTTAAAATTTTATGGCTTTTACTTGTAGATTTCCATATAATCGGTTCTCCTACAAGCAACTCCATTACTTTGAACGCTTTAATGTGTGGTCGAAAAATCGATACCGAATGGCAAATAGGCAAACATTTAAACAAACTTTGCACAAATATGCAAATACCCGTGCTACACATGTATTCAAACAAGTTTTCAAATATTTTTGCTATGTGTGGCACCGGCATAAAAAATATGGAAAATCTAGTATGAATGAGCTTAGTGTAGGCAGCATAACATCACTTTTTTAAAAAAAAATAGATCTAAATGATATATAGTATATACCTATAAAAAATTACTTTCAATGTTATGCATTTATATCTCTTTAGAACGATCAGTTTAAAAATTATGAAAGAATTAATTGATTTCAAAGTTAAAATTTTACAAAATCTAACTTGAGAGTACAAACTTGCAAGAGCAAAAAGTATTAGTTATCTGTGAATAGTAATAGTGGCATTTGGCAACACTAGTTGTATGCGTCATCTTCAGTCGTCAAAAATCACCTGCATGGGTGGATCGTACAGGCGATTAACTCCATTTTAAATTATTGATCTTATTAGAAAACTTAGTTAACATCTTTAAACATCATGGGAGACTCCCTGGACGGGAGCGAAAATACCTCCGATACTCAGAATGTCGCCCTTGTTGACTTTCAAGACTTTGCAAATTACCTGCGCAGGGCCGCAACGGTACTTTTGCCTGAAGATGACATCGTTCCACCGGCTTTGAACACCGCACTGGATGACAAAGTCAATCAAGATTGTATACGGAAGTTCGTCTCCGACCCCCAAGTCTCTTCGCTGTACGTCCAAAGGTTTTCCTCGAAAGGTATGCACCAATACCCACCTTTTAAGTATTCTAAAACTTTCTAGTTCCCTCTCACGAAACTGCAATGTATCAATCGATTATGACATCATACTGCACTTTGCAGTTTTTATGTGCCATTTAGTTCACATTTTTTTTTATTCGTGTATGTTTTATGTGTTATCTAAATTTATTAATATTTTCATACACAGAAGACGACAGCGAACAACCCACAGAGGGGGAAGAGGAGAAAGAAGCTGTGACTTATCAGATAAGCAATGAGGTATTGTTAGAGAAAAATATATATATTTTTTTTTAATTCTTACTATTATTTATTTTATTACACATTATTTTGGAATGCCTTATATATTTTTACTACTAGGTCCACTTCACATCGCCTAGAGTGGCAGCATTTGTTTGCATCAAGCGAGGAGCAGTCATTGAAGCTGACAAGTCCATCCACAGCCAGCTGCGCCTCATTAACTTGTCTGATGGCTCACCCTACGAAACCCTTCATGCTTTTATCAGCAAAACGATGGCTCCATTCTTCAAAAGCTATGTCAAGGAGAGTGGCAGAGCTGATAGGTAAAATATCAATTATAATATTTCATGTTTTTGAAGTCTCCCTTTACTTTACAAGTTATAAGTAAGTGACAGATTGACAACATATTAGTGTAGTTCTACTTACCATTCAGCAAATTTAAGCATAGGTCTGTTCCTGATTGGTGAATCATTATGCAACTTGATATCTTCATTTAATTATTATAAAACAACCTTATAACTAAACCATTGTCTATACTCTATATTTTAGCATTCAAAAAATAACTTGAAATAATCACAAATTGTTAAAGCATAGATTTACCACTTTACTATAGGTAGATATTTAATGGGCCCTGTTACAATTGAAAATGCAATTTGTAGGGATGGTGACAAAATGGCACCATCTGTGGAGAAGAAGATTGCTGAGCTGGAAATGGGTTTGTTACACCTACAGCAAAACATTGACATTCCGGAAATAACTTTGCCTGTTCACCCATTAGTGGCTGCTGTCATCAAGAGGTAAGATTGTCTGAATAAGAATGCAGATTGGAAATACTGGAGACCAAATTAAGAATTATTAAGAAAATAAATAAATGTACCATGTAATTATGTAACACAAACTTCTATTACAAGACATTTTGTTTAGGAAGCAATATTTTAAATGGTTATTATTTTCACCCCCACATAATGAAGCCTTTCGTCCCTGAAAAGGTAGGCAGAGGCGTAACTAGTACACCACTTTCTCTGTATATATTCACTCCAATAATGTGATACATGTATATGTGTGTGATAAGATGCAAGCCTATTGCCTTATCAGATGCAAATTTCAGATGGCTGATACTTCGATTTTCATGTAACAAAATTTATGTTTTATTATCAACAAATAGAATCCAATAGATTTGTGCAATATTAAAAAAATAATTATCTCTCAGTCATTAATTTCCATTTTTCTTTTAAAGTCATTTTAGTATTAATATCATTAGGAATTTGTCATTATAAATTCATGTGTTCATTCATTCATTATTTATTCAATTCTTAAATCTCAACATCACAATATTTTCACAAATCGAAGCCTTGGAGTCTTTAAATTAGCTATTGATTTATTCAAGTGTGATTCATCAGTCATGCCATTGCCAGCACTCCCTACTTGGATCTACATTGTTAACAATAGAACATTGTATCAACAATCATTATACTTTATGCATTTTATCAGTATAATATTTTTATAATCACACATTTATGATACTGTCTTTTATATTTTAATACTTATTTTTACAATTCTGACATTAAATTAAGAAATAATTTGGGTATATCATTAAGGTATAATATTGTATTAAGTTTTAATGGGAGCATTGATTGATTATTATGCTGGATCTATTCAATTAATACTTATATTGAAAATACGAAAGTAGCACTGTCTTGTCTGTTATGCTTTAATAGCCGAACCTCTGAACTAATTTGGATAAAATTTAGCATAGACATACTTGATAATGAGATCTTGGAAAGGACATAGGCAATTTTTTTATTTAAAGAAAATGTACAGCGCGACTTTTATCCCACAGAAACATATTCATAAGGGCGCAGCCGCGAGCAAAAGCTATTACCGGTATAATAATTATGAGTAAAACAGATTATTAATAGTTTATTAATCTTTATAGAGCTGCTGATGAGGGCCGTAAGGCTCGCGTCGCCGACTTTGGTGACAAGGTTGAAGATTCCACCTTCCTGAATCAGCTGCAATTTGGTGTCAATCGTTGGATAAAGGAGATTCAAAAAGTTTGTTACATTTTCATTTAAGTCTCTATTTCAATTATAATTATTCCTCATTATTTTTAAACGTAATAACTGTTTTGTTGTATTTAGGTAACGAAGTTAGATAGGGATCCATCAAACGGCACGGCCCTTCAAGAGATCTCTTTCTGGCTCAATCTTGAGAGAGCACTCCATCGCATACAAGAGAAAAGGGAAAGTACTGAAGTAAGTTAAATAAAATAATATTAGAAACAAAGATTATTTTTCTTTTCACTCATAATGTATTTTATCAATGATTATTCTGTGTATTGTTGGGTTCTATTATGTAAAATTTTAATTAGATTGTTATAACGGTATTATCTATGGGCGTTACTAGGGGGAGCAGTGGGCAGTGCTACCCTAAAAGAAGCCTTGGCTAGTTCTATGGCGAGGGTCCAAGCTTTTTTTGGCTCCTCCCGCCAGCTGGTCCCTCTAAAGCAAATCTGTAGCTACACCAATTATATTAACTGAAATCTATAATAATTATAACCATTGAATTTTTTTTTCCATATTTTATAATAATTTGTGTTTTACTCAGGTTGCACTAACTCTCGAGATCCTGAAGTATGGCAAACGTTTCCACGCCACTGTCTCATTCGACACCGACACCGGTCTCAAACAAGCCCTTGCAACTGTGTCTGACTACAATCCACTAATGAAGGACTTTCCTATAAATGATTTGCTGAGTGCAACTGAACTTGATAGAATCAGGTATGTTCACCGTCTTAATGTATACATTTTACTTATTCAGAATTAAGAGCCCCTAAAAAATTTCCTTTTATGGATGTCTTTAACAATGTAAATATCATAAAATGTTATATTAGGTCTCTAATTCTCTAAGTATACCATTTATACCTCCATAAATTAAATAATTTTATGATGAATATAATATTATTAAGGTATAGCTCTAATACATCTGTAAATTACAATATTTTCTTGGATTTTAGACTGGCTGTGCAACAAATCTTCTCCCACCTTCGGAAAATCCGTTCTACAAAGTATCCCATCCAGCGTGGCTTGAGACTTGTCGAAGCTATCTCTCGAGACCTTGGACAACAACTCTTGAAGGTTTAAACCGTCATTACATGTTACTTGTATACATTATTAATAAATATAACATAAGCCTTTTTATTTAGAGCCTTTTTTTATAGTTTGAATAAGGGACTAAGACATATAATGTATACTTTTATCAAACATTATATTATGACATTTTCAGTACATATTATTGCTAATGTTTTTGTAGGTCTTGGGCACACGGCGCCTCATGCATATTCCTTTCGAAGACTTTGAACGAGTTATGACTCAGTGCTTCGAAGTTTTCTCCTGCTGGGATGATGAGTATGAGAAGCTGCAGGGTCTTTTACGGTAAGCCGGTTTATTTCAAATATATTAACGCTTGATTAAGTCTAAAATATAGTATAATTGTTGTTGGCTTTTGTGTTACTTGCCACTTATAGGAAATTCATAATTTATCATGTTTATCCTGCAGTGATATTGTTAAGAAGAAGCGAGACGAACATCTGAAGATGGTGTGGCGTGTGTCCCCTTCGCATAAGAGGCTCCAGGCTCGCATGGAGCACATGCGTCGCTTCCGCAGGCACCACGAACAACTGCGCACCGTCATGCTGAGGGTAAACAATTTTTGTTTCAATTTATTTTACAATAAACTGCACAAATTAACAACATTTTTAATAAAGACTGTGACTTGTACATAAGCAATTTTTCACAAAAAAAATCCATCATAAAAATAGGTCTCAGATAATTTATATCTAAATTAGTATACCTAAAACATATTTATCTATACTATTATATAAAGCTGAAGAGTTTGTTTGTTTGTTTGTTTGTTTGTTTGTTTGTTTGTTTGTTTGTTTGAACGCGCTAATCTCAGGAACTACCGGTCCAAATTGAAAAATTCTTTTTGCGTTGGATAGCCCTATGTTCGTGGAGTGCTATAGGCTATATATCATCACGCTATACCCAATAGGAGCGGAGCAGTAATACCTAATCTCAGGAACTACCGGTCCAAACTGAAAAATTCTTTTTGCGTTGGATAGCCCTTTGTTCGTGGAGTGCTATAGGCTATATATCATCACGCTATACCCAATAGGAGCGGAGCAGTAATGGCTAATCTCAGGAACTACCGGTCCAAACTGAAAAATTCTTTTTGCGTTGGATAGCCTTTTGTTCGTGGAGTGCTATAGGCTATATATCATCACGCTATACCCAATAGGAGCAGAGCAGTAATGGCTAATCTCAGGAACTACCGGTTCGAACTAAAAATTCATTTTGTATTGGATAGCCTTTTGTTCGTGAAGTGCTATAGGCTATATATCATCACGCTATGACCAATAGGAGCAGAGCAGTAATGCCTAATCTCAGAAACTAGGAGTTTGAACTGAATAATTCTTTTTGTGTTGGATAGCCCTTTGTTCCTGGAATGCTATAGGCTATATATATCATCACGCTATGCCCAATAGGAGCGGAGCAGTAATCGCTAATCTCAGGAACTACCGGGTTCGAACTGATAAAATATTTTTGTGTTGGATAGCCCTTTGTTCCTGGAGTGCTATAGGTTATATATCGTCACGCTATGACCAATAGGAGCGGAGCAGTAATGAAACATGATGCAAAAACGGGGACAATTTATTAGTTTTGAGAGCTTCTGTTGCGTGCGCTGCGTAAACGGTTAAAGTTATGCAACAATAATGTATGACGGGATTGTTCCTCTTAAAAAGTTCTACAAAAATATATCATAAAACAAAAGTCCCCCGCTGCATCGGTCTGCCCGAACGTGTTAAACTCAAAAACTACCCAACGTATTAGGATAAAATTTGGTATGGAGACAGTTTGAGACCTTGGGAAGAACATAGGCTCCCGGGAAAATATATAGCGTGACTTTTATAACGGAAAACTTTAGCCCGAAAAACTTTATAACGCGGGCGGAGCCGCGGGCAAAAGCTAGTATATTATAATAACATTATGTACGCAGGTGCTGCGCCCGCGCGCCACCGTGAACCCGGAGACGGGCGCCGGCGGCGAGCCCGCGCAGCCTCATTCATTGCCCATGGACGCTGCCGATGCCAACGCCATTGCAGAGGTGTGTAACCACTACCAGATAAGCTATACCTAAAGTCTTAAGTCTTCGTGTACACTACTGTAAATATACCAGGTAACGGTGCCGCATAAGTTTTAATAAGTCACTTCAATAGATACTAAAAAATAAAAAATAAAATTAAAAGACAAACGTGCACGATGCGTCAATTTAACTTTGACGCAATTTACGAGAGCAAATTTATATAATATTTCTTGTTCTAGGTTAACCTCGCATATGAAAATGTAAAAGAAGTGGATTGCTTGGATATCTCGCGTGAAGGGTGTGACGCTTGGGAAGCCGCAGTGCGTCGTTATGAAGATAGAATCGGTAAGTTTTTCAGTTCGATACATGAACGATAATGTTTCATTTAGTTAATCGCCAAGTTCCTGCGTAATTTACAAGAATTCATGATTCGTTATACACAATTATGTATCAAAAAAATCGCCTTAATCCCTTCATAATTCTATAGGACTGATCCCTTGTGTTATACCTGTATATCCAACTGGTTTTTTTAATTTTTATAAGACTTATCTATAAGTTGCTACGAAAGTTAAGTCTAATTGCCAGAACACAACAAAGCTGGAAAACACAGACCAATCATCTACAGCATTTTTCATTCAAAATTGAACCTTATGAAACACCAGACCGCGTGGAGACCCGCATCACGGCACACCTGCGCGACCAGCTCGGCACCGCCAAGAACGCGAACGAGATGTTCCGCATATTCTCGCGCTTCAACGCGCTGTTCGTGCGCCCGCACATCCGCGGCGCCATCCGCGAGTACCAGACGCAGCTCATACAGCGCGTCAAGGACGACATCGAGGCGCTGCATGAGAAGTTTAAGGTGATGCATAACTCTTTATACCAAATATTTGTTACTCATTATTTTAGAAATAGAATTTGTGTAAAATAACACAAATACTAAAGGCAAAGGGCTATAAAGTTACGAAATTGAAAATTAGCAAGTATGCATTAAATTAAATTAGTTTTTAAACTATAGTCCAATTAAATGTTTGAAAACAAAATCACGAATATTTTAATATCCAATTTCCTGTAACTGTGTGTCGATAAGGAACATTCAGTTTGTGAATCAAATAAACAAAACGCAATATTTAACGTTATAAAAAAAGATACATTGGTCGCATACATAACTAAACGTTCTATGACATTCAAGGTGCAATACCCGCAATCGAAATGCAGCCGTCTCTCTTTGGTACGTGACTTGCCGCCCGTGGCTGGCTCCATCATCTGGGCGAAACAGATTGATCACCAATTGACCGCTTACTTAAAGAGGGTCGAAGATGTACTTGGTAAGATGACCTCTTGTGTATTATAATTTCGATAGGTCTTAAGTAAACTATCGTATCTAAACAATACGGAAAAGTTTATAAGTGAAGATCTTTTTGAATATGTTTGATAGTAGTTAGATAACGAAAACCTAATAAAGACTTTTTTCAAATACGATAATTTATTTAGCCAACCAATTCAATGATTGAAAATATCATTTTTACTTTAATTATTTTTTCTGTATTTCTTAGGCAAAGGTTGGGAAAACCACATCGAGGGACAGAAACTAAAAGCCGACGGCGATAGCTTCCGTCTCAAATTGGATACTCAGGAAGTGTTCGATGATTGGGCTCGCAAGGTAAATATTTTAACGTTTCCATCTTTTTCACAATTGTAGTATTGGCTTACAACTAGTGACATGGTACAATATAGAATTATATGCTAGATTTTAGAATATTCTCCGGGAACCACATGAAGTTTACTAATATGAGAAACAACAGTTATAAGTTCTTTACATAAATTTACCGCTTCCCCAAATATAATATTAACCATACTCTTGAATTGTATAGGTACAACAACGTAACTTAGGCGTCTCCGGTCGTATCTTCGCCATAGAGTCGGTCCGAGCGCGCTCCAGCAAGACCGGCACCATACTCAAGCTGAAAGTTAACTTCCTCCCTGAAATCATCACCCTGTATAAGGAAGTGCGCAACTTGAAGAACTTGGGTTTCAGGTAAAAATAATCATTTGTATAAGAAAATAATATGCTGTGAGTTCCGTAATGATTAGTCGAATGCGATATTTTATTATATTTAGTTTTTTTTATATTCAATTTACTTTTTATTTCGTTTCGCAGAGTACCCTTAGCTATTGTGAACAAAGCTCACCAGGCGAATCAACTCTACCCATTCGCCATCTCGCTCATTGAAAGCGTGCGTACTTACGAACGCACTTTGGAAAAGGTACGTCTTTTTACATCTCACTTGTTTATACATTCACAAAGTTCAGCACTAGACACATATTAACATTTATTATTGGCACGAAACAAACAGGAACAATTAGGAGTAAACAAAAAGTAATCCATCAATAACTAACATGTACTTTTTATTTGTGCAGCTAAATAATAGGAATCATACTAAGGTAGTTTAAATTTTATAGGCTGCATGTTAAAGTGTCTTTGAAAATTGTTTTTATTTAATTTCTATATAGATATTATGTTCACATAATATTATGTATTAATTTCAACTGTGTTATTATTCATCGCATGCTTACATCGCCTTCATTTATTTACGCAGTATTTTGAAGCTTAGTTTTATTTAAATGTTTACTTAGTAATTGCAGATTTTGTAGGTTTAGTTTTAGAACATAAATATAACAGAATCACGCCTTTATTTTCACCTTGCTCACGCATGCATAACAAATCATTCATTTTATATCCGCGCATGTATTATGCATCACTCTGTATAAAACAATATTTAATTCATGGATGCCCTCTTCAGATCCGCGACAAAGCGTCTATCATCCCGCTGGTGGCCGGACTGCGTCGTGATGTATTGAACCAAGTGTCTGAAGGCATGGCTCTTGTCTGGGAATCTTATAAACTCGATCCGTATGTCCAGAAATTGAATGAAGTTGTTCTGTTGTTCCAAGAGAAGGTAAGTTTATTTATAACTTATAATTATAATTTTCACTTTCAGTATATGTAATAATATGACGTTTTTACGGTTTGTAGTACTTGTACAGGCTGTTACAATAAATGAATTTTATTACCAAAGGTGGAAGACTTATTAGCTGTCGAAGAACAGATCTCAGTGGACGCCCGATCTTTAGAAACATGTCCGTACTCAGCTCAGAGTCTGGCTGACATCCTAAGCCGCTTGCAACGCGCTATCGACGATCTCTCGCTGCGTCAATACAGTAACTTGCATTTGTGGGTGCAGCGACTGGATGAGGAGGTATATTAATTACTATGCTTATTTCACATATTGTTGAATTACATTGGAAAGAAAGAAAGAAAAGAAATTCATTTTGGACATTGGGATATACTTTTCATTTTATTTTTATTCGATTTAAAATCAACAGGTCGAGAAGAGCCTTGCTGCACGTTTACAAGCCGGTATCGAAGCTTGGACTGCCGCTTTACTCGGTAAAAGCAATGAGCTTGATCTGTCCATGGACACATACTCGCCTGCTGAGCCCACACACAAACCCGGCGGGGAACCACAGGTACGCTTATTTATAGTTGTTCAAACAACCAATATCAGCATCTATATAAATTATACCCTCTCTAAAGTATTCGGTAATATCGATACTTACATAACTATTTTTATAGATCGCGCGTGTCGTACACGAAGTGCGCATAACCAACCAGCAGATGTACTTGTTCCCTTCGCTGGAGGAAGCTCGATTCCAACTGATGAGACAGATGTTCGCCTGGCAAGCAATTGTTACCAGCCAGCACCGGCTTCAGAGCACCAGGTTTGAATCAACTTAAAAAACGCTGTTTTTCTATTTATATACCTAGATTCTAAAATCGAAATTTAAAATTATGTTGTACACTTTCCTAGTTCAACTATATTGCTAAAACATCGATAAATAATGATGCGACAAATTAGGAAGTTGTCGATGTGTTTAGAGCATGGGTGATTTAAATATGGAACTATTGCAGATACCAAGTTGGCGTTGCGCGTGCTCAAACAGCTACATATAGAAACTTGTTGACTAAACTGCCTGGCGGATCATCGCCTCTTGAAAGTGCGTATGATGCTATCGAACAAAAGATATCTCAAGTTCGGGAATACGTTGATGAATGGCTGCGGTGAGTTTATTCGAAATTAAAGTCATCTTATAAACAAACGATACTTATATTTTATAGATAACATAAAACCTACAATATTTCAATACATTATATGCTAAATATTTCATTTGCAGCTACCAAGCCCTGTGGGACCTGCAACCCGAAAGCTTGTATGGGCGTCTCGGCGAAGATATTACTCTGTGGATCAAGTGCCTGAATGACATCAAGTAAGTGGTACCATTTTTTTAATTCTTTAAATAAAATTACTATATACTATTACCATAGTGGATTAGGGGGTTTTTCAATGTCGATAACTTATTAATTAATTATAATTTCTACATGTTATTTATACTTTTTTTCTTACCAGAAAATCTCGCACTACTTTCGATACATCAGACACTCGTCGCGAATACGGACCGGTGGTTATCGATTTCGCTCGCGTACAAAGTAAGGTGGCGTTGAAATACGACGCTTGGCACAAGGAGGTGCTTGGCAAATTCGGAGCTTTGCTCGGAGGAGAGATGGTGCAGTTCCATGGACAACTCGCCAAATCGCGCAGCCAACTGGAACAGCAGACTATTGGTAAGTGGTGAAGAAAAATAGGCTTTAAACATAGTACTGCAAGAAGCTACCTGTTCACGTGACTTTGTGTAGATAGGAAGATTATATTTGTAAGCTCTTAATTGTTTCGTGTAAATTACTTGATATCTATACTTTAATGTACCTTTGATGTTGAAATGTAAGTCCAGTAAAATATTCAAGCACATAAAATCGTAACAATGGTTTATAATAGGATCTTTCACTACATTAATTTTCTTTACAGAGGCAGCATCGACCAGTGATGCCGTTTCTCTCATCACATACGTACAACAGCTCAAGAGAGAAGTGCTGGCGTGGGAGAAACAAGTAGATATTTATCGTGAAGCGCAACGCATCCTTGAAAGGCAACGGTAAGAATTTAAAAAAAAAGGACATTTAGAGGTCTATCAGCACAGTAGACAAGTAGTAAAAAGGCGCTCACGGAGTAATAAAATTTGTTAAAGTCGATTTTTTTGCAAAGCTGTCTTTTGGAGTTATAGCAGATTGTCATATGTCACAGTGCTGATACACTTCAGTTTTGTTATTGCTAAATTAATTGATTAATCTTGATATTATACCACGCGATATCGGTTGACAAATATTATCACGATTATAGATACATGTATAATCAACGAATTTACGAACACTATGTATATCAATCTTTAAGCATTTGAACTTGCATATTGCTTCAGATTCCAGTTCCCAGCTCAGTGGCTTCATGTCGACAACATCGAAGGCGAATGGAGTGCGTTCAACGAGATCATGCGCAGGAAGGATTCCTCCATTCAGACCCAAGTATGTAATTCGATAAACGACTTTAAATCACATAGTTTTGGTCTTTGGATATAAATTGTATACAATATTATACTTTTGTGCAGGTGGCTTCACTTCAACAAAAAATCGTTGCGGAAGACAAAGCCGTGGAGGCGCGTACTTTGGAGTTCCTCACAGAATGGGAACGCAGCAAGCCCACCGACGGCTCCACCAGACCTGAGGATGCTCTGGCTAGACTGCAAGCCATGGAGACTCGCTACACTAGGCTCAAGGATGAGCGAGACAACGTCGCCAAAGCTAAGGAGGCTTTGGAGCTACATGACACTGGTTAGTAACAGTTATATGTACATATGATATATTATAATATCATAAAATATTGTGTAATATACATGTTATATATGGTGTATCACACTGTATCAAAATTGTTTCCATATCATATAAAATAACTTTAATGTCTTTTTTGTTTGTAGTACATCACACTAAAAAAAAATCTTTGCTTTACAGGTAGTTCAGTAAACAACGAACGCATGACTGTGGCCCTGGAAGAGCTGCAGGACCTTCGCGGCGTTTGGTCCTCGCTCAGTAAGATCTGGACTCAGATTGACGATATCAGGGAGAAGCCTTGGCTTTCCGTCCAGCCGAGAAAACTCAGGTAATTATATATCAATACTTAATCTTTTTATTTTAAAGCTGTACTGTCTAAGAAAATCCTTTTAAAAATGAATATATTTTTAGGCAACAACTGGAAGCAATGTTAAACGAGCTGAAGGAGCTGCCGGCTCGTCTGCGTATGTACGACAGCTATGAGTATGTCCGCAAACTCCTGCAGTCTTACACTAAGGTATGTCCAATATTTATTACTCCTGTTTTGAGCTTGTATATACCTTATAATAAATATCATTGAAGCTAATTTCTAATTACTACTATTATATTATTGCGACTAAGTACTATGTCTACTGAATTACTACTTAAGCTACCACACTGAGACTTTGTTGCTTGTAATAGGTGAACATGTTAATCGTGGAGCTAAAATCTGATGCTCTCAAAGAGCGTCACTGGCGGCAACTGTGTCGCGCGCTCAAGGTCGACTGGTCGCTCTCCGAACTCACGCTGGGGCAGGTCTGGGACGCCGACCTGCTGCACAACGAACACACTGTCAAGGACGTGGTATCCGTGGCACAGGGAGAGATGGCGCTCGAGGAGTTTTTGAAACAGGTAATGCGGTTATTACATTCCTAATGTTGTGTGTGCTTCTGTTTATTTGCCTTTCTAGATGGCTAAGTTCGATATTTTAACTTTAAAGAAGTTACGTGAACCTTTAATGAGCAATGTTAACTGTGATACATAATAGTACACAAGTTCCAACTCAAGAGAAAGATAAGTCGTAAAAAAACGTGGCTGTAATTTTTTTTCTTTAGAATATTTTTGCTGTTATTGCGCAACTAATTACAATATACATTTATTCACAAACACATAAAACCTAACAGGTGCGAGAGTCATGGCAGAGTTACGAATTGGACCTGATCAACTATCAGAACAAATGCAAAATCATTCGCGGATGGGACGACCTCTTCAACAAAGTAAAGGAACACATCAACAGCGTTGCAGCCATGAAATTGTCGCCTTATTACAAGGTAAAAAATACTCTTACTTATCTTTTGTTGTCAAACTGATGAATTCAATAAATTATCCTAATTGTTTTTTCAATCGATTGCGAAAATGAATAAATAAGGTATCAGACTTCTTCTTTGGACATGCTTTTAAATTACCGGTTTCACTTGGTTTAATCTCGGAATCGTATCGTGGATTAGGATTGGGATCTTTGCCAAAGCAAAAAACCAAAGTTCTCCATAGCCTTCATAATGTGATAATTTATTTAAGTAATATAAAGCTATACAAACATCGATAAAAATTTATCGATATATTGAAAACTATTTTATACATTATTAGCATAAAAAACGACGATATAAATTTGCTTGATATATATTTGACGATATAATGCTCATTTCTTTACCAAAGGTGTTCGAAGAAGAAGCATTAACATGGGAAGAGAAACTCAATCGTATCAATGCGCTGTTTGACGTTTGGATCGACGTACAACGTCGTTGGGTTTACCTGGAAGGTATCTTCAGTGGCTCTGCTGATATTAAAACACTGCTGCCTGTTGAGACCAGCCGATTCCAGAGTATTAGGTAAATTGAAATTTATTTTCTATTTGAATAAGTTATAATGTGTATAAATATAAATAATATCATTTAAATTTATCGACTTTTCATTTTGTTCCGGTACAATTTGTTCGTCTATAAAGTTAATATTGTAAAACTAATAAGTTCAAGTTGTGGATATTAATAACATTTTCATAATTAAAAATGACTATAGTTAACACTATTGAACAACTGCGTAAAATGGTTATTATTTATCTTTAACGCACACGTGTATACCAATTGATATTGACCATAAACTTTGTGTGAAGTTCTGAATTCCTCGGCCTGATGAAGAAAGTGGGTAAATCTCCGATGGTTATGGACGTGCTGAACATCCCCGGCGTGCAGCGCTCGTTGGAACGTCTCGCCGACCTGCTCGGCAAGATTCAGAAGGCGCTCGGTGAATACCTTGAAAGGGAGAGAAGCAGTTTCCCGCGGTAAGCAAACGTGTTCAATTCATTCGTATAAAATATGTTTACTGATTTAAAATATAATCTTATATGACCGCAGAATTGGTATTCAAAGACTGAACCAATAAAGAAGCCGCTGCAAAAACCATAATATTAATCTATGGCAAACTGCTTATTTGCCATATTACATGTAGGATGTAATATACAGTATTAATATTTGAATAATATATTTTAGTTTCTACTTCGTGGGCGACGAGGATCTTCTCGAAATCATCGGTAACAGCAAGAATATTGCGCGTTTACAAAAGCACTTCAAGAAAATGTTTGCTGGAGTGGCAGCTATCATTCTTAACGACGACAATACTATCATCAACGGAATAGCATCGCGTGAGGGCGAAGAAGTAAGTTAAACACTTCATATTTTGTATACCATATCCAGGGAAGAATTATGCTAGATCTTATATCTACTCTCTTTTCTATTACTTTTATAGTATACGGTATAATTAACAGGTCAGAAAAAGTCGTTATTTTGAAAGAAAGCATTAATAAAAAAAAAATTTTTTCTTCCCTAATAATATTATAATATTTAATTTATTTCCCAAATATACAAGAAAACTTGCAATATAATGAATTTAGATAGTTTATTAAGTACCAGATAGAAAAGAAAGCCCTTGTTTACAGGTGTACTTCACATCCCCGGTATCGACAATAGAGAACCCGAAGATAAACTCGTGGCTGTCGATGGTGGAGCGCGAGATGCGCGTGACGCTCGCCTGCAGGCTCAAGGACGCCGTCGGCGACGTCAAGCAGTTCAAGGACGGCAACGTCGACCCGCAGAAGTTCATCGACTGGTGCGATAAATATCAGGTAGGTTCGATTAACAATTCAGATTAATAATTCTCATAATTTTGACTTTCATAAGTGCAACTATGTTCGCTCTGATGAATAAGTGTATACAGTGTTTTATTTATTATAGATATTGTTAGGTATGTCGCTTTTTGGTATAGCAGTGAATGATTTCTATCTATTGATTAGTGATTATGTTATAATTTTTTTTTAATGCTACAAAATCATAAATAATGCTCCAAGTGGTTTAAAACGATTCGGCAATATGTTAAATTAGATAAACGCGTTGATTTGTTTGTACCCACAACATCAACAGTAAATGATAGTTATCCATAGCACATCCACAATGAGACCAAACAGTGAGCTTGGGAATGTTATTATAATACCGTATAACTTATTTCTCAGGCTCAAATCGTAGTGCTAGCCGCTCAGATCCTGTGGTCGGAGGACGTAGAAGCCGCGCTGGCTAGCGGCGGAGGCGACGGTCTGAAGCGAGTGCTGGCCCACGTCGAGAACATGCTGAACATCCTCGCCGACTCCGTGCTGCAAGAACAGCCGCCGCTCAGGAGAAGGAAACTCGAACATTTGGTATGTCATATTTTCCTTCAGTCTTTTATGCCCTCTGATTATACTAATGTAATTTATTTCCAATACCATATTAAGGATAGTGAACATTATAGTTACAAAGAATGAAGGATAATTGCATATGAAAAAGGTTTCAAAGATATATTTGTTTTGTTAGCAATGATTTTCCCCACAGATTTGTTAAATAATATAATGGGGTCATTCTAAACATGTTATTAAATAAATCCAACGTTTATCGTTCGAATCGTAGTCGAGAAGGAACAAAAACTTAGTTTATACTTATAATTATGTTTAAACAAATAATTTATGATTTTTTTTTAAATAGATCAACGAGTTCGTTCACAAGCGTACGGTGACACGTCGCCTAATCGCTTCAGATGTGAACAGCCCGCGTTCCTTCGAATGGCTGTGTGAGATGCGATTCTACTTCGATCCAAGGAACAATGATGTAAGTAAATCATTTTTCTGTACCATGTAAAAACTATATTGTCTAACATAGGAAAACGATTATTACAGTGTAGAACATAAATTTTAAGTATTCTTCTGGCCTAAGATAACAGTTTTTATACTTAGTACTTGGTTACAATGCTATCTAAATATAATCTTCTTAATTATATCGTGATAATGAAATCCATAAATTAATATATTATATTATACGCAGGTCCTACAACAACTAACAATTCACATGGCGAACGCTAAATTCCTATACGGTTTCGAATATCTGGGCGTGCAAGACCGTCTCGTTCAGACGCCGCTGACCGACCGCTGCTACCTGACTATGACGCAGGCGTTGGAAGCCAGGCTGGGAGGATCTCCGTTCGGTGCGTATTGAAATGTGGTAGTGTTTGCTATATTTGCTGCTTTCCGAACTGGTGGTAGATTTAAATTGACGGAATCTAAATAATGTATAACATTTTACAGATTCAAATAAATCATTTCATTTCATTTTATGGAGAAGATTCACTATTACCTAGCCTAAACTAGGTGGAATTGGCTAACTTTAAATAGGCAAATATATGTTTTTTATATTCAACTTCGTTTAGGTTATTTGACTTGGCGTATTCTCTAAAAGTAGTTACATCTTTACTTGGAAAATGGTCCACCTAATTATATTTCTTACAACGTTTCCTCTAATATATTTTGATAATTTACTTTAGGTCCGGCTGGTACCGGTAAGACCGAGTCGGTGAAAGCCCTCGGCAACCAACTCGGCAGGTTCGTGCTTGTGTTCAACTGCGACGAGACGTTCGACTTCCAAGCCATGGGCCGTATTTTCGTCGGTCTTTGTCAGGTAAGCATCGTATTGCGCAACATATCTCTTTTTCTTTCAATGGTGCATTATATAAAAAAAATGCATTCTAAAAAGCATGATGTAAATTACGAAAACCTCTTTTTTATTGAAAAATAAAATAGTTTCTTTATCGATATATGTATCACACATAACCTAATGTATTGCTTCTCTAATAAGGTGGGCGCCTGGGGTTGCTTCGACGAATTCAATCGTCTGGAAGAGAGAATGTTGTCGGCCGTGTCGCAACAGGTGCAGACCATTCAGGAAGCTCTCAAGAGCCACCAAGAAGGAGACAATACTGGTACGATAAAATATTACATTCACCTACCTACCCTTTTTAGTGTTATTTAACACTGAATTAAATTCCTCTAATGTATTTTTTTTTATTTGTTTCTTTATGATATATGACTGCCGCGGTGGCGTCACTACATCGGTATTCGATAATTATTACAATACGACTGCAGTGTTAATGTTCTGGGTTCAATCCCTAGGTCGGGCTAAGTGATATTTGGTTTTCTACTCAGTCTCAGCCCGAAGTTTATTTATAAAAATTTAGGTAGATATGGTAACTACTTTTCGGATAACCAACATCTTAGTTCGCCCCGTGACCACGAAGACTGCAAAGTCTTCGAATCGCCAGGAGAAAAATGTAATATAAAAACCGCGATAAAATTCTCAAAATAGTTTTATTTCTAAGTAGTAACTTCTTTTCCAGCCAAATCCATCACAGTAGAGCTGGTGGGTAAACAAGTACGCGTGTCCCAAGACATGGCAATATTCATAACCATGAACCCTGGCTACGCTGGCCGTTCCAACCTGCCGGACAACTTGAAGAAGCTGTTCAGAAGTTTGGCCATGACCACGCCAGACAGGCAGCTGATCGCCGAGGTGATGCTGTTCAGCCAAGGGTTCAGGACTGCTGAGAAACTCGCATGCAAGATCGTTCCGTTCTTTAAGTGAGTAATAGAGTAATTAGATCCATTATGAAAGTGAAAACCTTGTGTCAACTTAACTAAAAGGTTACAATAATGTAAAATACATTTTAATAGTGTATATCAACATACATTATTCTATTTCATGTTCAAAAACTTTGACTGAGATAGGAAGTAACTTCAGGCGCACATAGATGAAATGAAAAATGAAAATATAGTTAGTTCGTGTATCTTAATAGCTCGAATAATTATAATTAAAACTACTAATTATGTTCTATAGGCTGTGTGATGAGCAACTGTCCAACCAGTCTCACTACGATTTTGGTCTGCGAGCTCTCAAGTCGGTGCTGGTTTCCGCCGGTAACGTGAAGCGCGACCGTATCCAGAAAATAAAGGTAACTATTACATATCGCCATTCTATCATAGGAAGATCATTATCAATCATCATATATTTGGAAATTGAAATTTGTAGTAACTTGTTACAAAATTTTACATCTACTTTATTTTCCATAGCATAGCAGACATCATTTTGAGGTACATATGAATTATGTAAAATTATATATGTGTATGTAACCGAATAGCTTTGTGCATTTATTTCTTCGAACGTAAGTTGAGCAAATTTTTGTTTGTATAGGAAAATCTTACGGAACGCGGTCAAGAAGTGCCGGACGAGGCGTCCATTGCGGAATCGTTGCCTGAACAAGACATTCTCATACAATCCGTGTGTGAGACGATGGTGCCCAAGCTGGTCGCTGAAGATATACCGCTGCTGTTCTCGCTGTTGAACGATGTGTTCCCCAACGTGGGGTACACCAGGGCCGAGATGACTGGTGAGTGATTATAAAATTAACTTTATATGATAGAACAGAGTGTTCAATCGATTGTAAAAAACAATTCTTTAGTGCTACAAATCAGATATGTCTATATTCTGTGTCACAGGTATTTTTTCTATCATTTTACGATAATATCTCCATTTCGAATGTAGTATAATAATATGATAAAAGTAAGTCAATAGCATGTTAAAACATTTAATCACACTCCCTGTGCTTAGGTCTGAAGAACGAAATCCGCGCCGTGTGCGCCGAAGAGTTCTTGGTTTGCGGCGAAGGAGACGAACAAGGCTCCACTTGGATGGACAAGGTATGTACTAATTGTCACATTGAACGGGTGTCAAGATAATTCAACTTACAGGGATAATAACGGTCAAGGAAATTAACCGCTAGCATATCAAGGACGTGCATTCATTTCATGTGTGATTTCGTCATGCACAATTTATTTTAAACATGAATTCTGTATGCACTTGTTGTTTTTTTTTACATACATTGACCATTAATATTTATAACCGACAAGGTGACGGTATTTATTAAAAGATATAACTGATGATTAATATGAAACAATGGAAGCCATGCGATAATAACCATAATGATTTAACATATTATGCTTTGTCATTAAATTATGATGGCTCTGGATGTATTACATAACATAGGATACAGGAGTATAATAAATATACTCGTATTTTTCTTATTAATGACCATAAATGATAACATGATGGTTGTTAAGCATTGCTAAAATGGAATATTTTAATATCCTTTATATGTAAAACATATCATTTCCGTCAAATAATAATATTTATTTAATATAGTATGTCAGGTTGACCATTTTCTGTGAGAGAAGTTATAAAAAAAAATGACGCATTAGAAATTTTAAAAAGATTTCATTGGATCTCTATAACTAATAAATCACGATATAATTCAGCTCTGTAATATTTTTATCTTATAAACAATATACATCGTGATTTGACTTCGCTAGATATTTTCTCTCAAAAAGTGGTCACTCTGTATAACATATAACGTTAGTATGTGAGTGTGAATGCATATGCGTTTCCATGCTAACCCGCTAACGGCACGTAGAGGCGCAGCGCGACGTCGCGCGCTTTACACAGCACTTGGATCGAGAAGGTCAGTGCCGACCGGACTCCGGACTGGGGACGTCTCTCTCTTGTGTCTCACTCTGTGCCGATATGTGTGTGTGATTGTCGATGTGCACTTTATGTCGCGATATAGTTGTACTGCCGCTTATATAGTTTCTTTTCCTAATTCACGTTTCAAAAGTAAGTACCGGCTTAAAAAAGTTTGAGGATTTTATTTGCAAACGATTTTATTGTAATTCACGTAAGTTGAAAGGGTGTTTATGTGTAAATTAAATCCTCGAACTGTAAGGTATTTGTTTTAATTGCAGCATTGTGTGTTGAAGTTTTTTCGCCATTTCCGAATCATTGCTTTCTGATAATTGTTTGTGCACTGAACTGATATCTCGTCTATTCCTCTCACTTTAAGCTAAATACAGTTTTCGTAATTTACCTTTTCGATTATAATCGTCACTACAGTTTATATAATAGTATCTTTCGTCTTGTCTACAAACTTCGCTTCCTCCGAAAATATAAAACGCTTCTTATAGATATACCTGAAAAATCTTAGTAAATCCAAAGTAATACCTTACCGCAAAATTGGAATTTTTAAAATACAGCTTCAAAGTACGTTAGTTAAACTAATCCACAGTATTTTTTCCAAATTTGAAATCACGCTTTATACAAAGTGACTAAGCAGGTAGTTATCTCATTGCACCATCTCTTGCGCTGGACTATTATTAACTCTTTTACCTTTGTGCAGGTTCTACAGCTATATCAGATATGCAAGCTCAATCATGGGCTCATGATGGTCGGTCCATCAGGAAGCGGCAAGTCTACCGCTTGGCGAGTGCTATTGAAAGCATTGGAAAGGTAAGAATTTACTAGACTTGATGAATTGTCATTTATGAACAATATACTGGGTGTTTGTTATTGTGTGTCACATTAAGTTATACGCTTTCTTTGACATATCCACGCAGAAGCATTGTGGTTTTTACCTTTTAGTATCTTAAATATCTAGGTGTCTGAACGATAGTCTGAATATTGTGTATAAATTACAGATTCGAAGGTGTCGAAGGCGTGGCGCATGTGATCGATCCGAAGGCTATGTCGAAGGAAACACTTTACGGTGTGCTCGATCCCAACACTCGCGAATGGACCGACGGTCTCTTTACGCACATACTCAGGTAAGAATTTACATATTTCCTCGACATTATGGAATAATAATATTCTACATGCCTTCTGTACTTCTGCATTAACATTAAAGAATAGCGACTATTAATTAATCTTAAATTTCTAAAAGGAAAATCATTGACAACGTCCGTGGTGAGATCAACAAACGTCAATGGATCATATTCGACGGTGATGTGGATCCTGAATGGGTAGAGAACTTGAACTCTGTGTTGGACGACAATAAATTGTTGACGTTGCCCAACGGTGAACGTCTCTCGCTGCCACCCAACGTCAGGATTATGTTTGAGGTTAGTCAAAATAGTTTCTATTATGTTGTTGGAGGTTTAGAACTCATTTTTCTCTGAAATCAGTTAACGATTCCATTCGTTGTATTGATTGGAATAAGCCAACAAAACTAAGTCATTTGTGAGCATGTACGTACTTTATTGTTATTGGTTCTTCTTTGCGAACGATTAAGCGATTGAGTCTTGAAATCGGTTATATAAATTGGCTGTAAATGTTCTAAAATCTACGAAAATTAAAATCATGTAATAATTACATTTAGACGAATAGTGTATATGGCGTAAAATATTATTTATGTACAAATAATTTTATTGTAACATTTCGAGTTGCAATAGTTTATTAGTTTTGTATATACTGAATGATTGCAGGTACAAGATCTAAAATACGCTACACTGGCCACTGTGTCGCGTTGCGGTATGGTTTGGTTCTCACAGGACGTGCTCACCACCGAAATGATTTTCGAAAACTACCTTATGAGGTAAATATTGTAGCTGTAGTATCCATGGGTTGCGATAATCACTTACCATCAGGTGAATCGTATGCTCATTTACCCCCTATATCATTAAACAAATTATATGGAACACCATATTTACTTGACCTCTTTCAGATATTATGTGTTTTTAATATGACGTCACTCTGAATAAAAACTCGTGGTTCGTTATTTATAATATATTGTGTATATGTTTATAACTAATTAAATAAAAATATTTCATTGCCATTAGATTAAGAAACATTCCATTGGAAGATGGCGAAGAGGACTCGTTCAGCATTGTGATGGCCGCTCCAACGCCTGGAAGCGATCAGGCTGCTACGGAAAATATCTTGTCACCCGCCTTACAGGTATGTTTTATTTTATTCATTAATTTGTTGTTACCATAAATCTTCTAGTAAGATTATTATAGTCTTTAAGTATAAAAATAAATTGTCATAAACGATATTGTCGCGTATTTTTGCTTGGGTGTATTGTTTGAGTGCCTCCTGGGGACAGGGAGAACTAACAAAACACTGAGGTCAAAATATGCCTTTTAATACACAGAACACTACAGCATTAAGTAATAAAAAAAACAGTGTAGTATCAAGCGTACGAGCCGCGCTTCCACCCCGGGAAAGAGCTATTAGGGCACTGAGGGACCGCGGGGCAATTAGCGCGGGCGCAACCCGTAGGCTTACGAGCGGGACGCGAGGGGTGATGGCATGTGATGCCGCCGTGTATTATAACGCGCGACAATATAATATATTTTTGTAAGGATGTTTAGCTATAAAAGATTTTTAATTCAATTTGAAATTGGTACTTGTACCGTCATAAATGTCTACAATAGAAGTTGTTTAACTCTCCAGACCCAACGGGACGTGGCCGCCATCCTGCAGCCGCTGTTCTTCGGCGACGGGCTCGTGGTGAAGTGCCTGGAGCGCGCCGCCAGCCTCGACCACATCATGGACTTCACGCGACACCGCGCGCTCTCCTCTCTGCACTCTATGCTCAACAGGGGGGTTAGGTAAGTTTGAAGCGGGATTTATATTAACAAGAATGAATACTTGCAGAAGTTACCTCCAGCAAGCGATTTTACCGAGTATACTCTCACGGCTAGCTGGCTGATGCAAATTTTGAAACATGCAGTACTTGTGGCGAGTCGTACGTGTGAAGAATTATTGAAATATTGCCGCTGGTGTGCGTCTGCACATTTTGTTCGTTTATTGCTGCGATATAATATGAATGATTCCCGTCTAACAAGCTGGGTAGGCAGAGTATAATTTTTCTCCTGTTCTTATCGAACTATAATAATGTTTCTTTTCAGGAACATTTTGGGCTACAATCGGCAACATCCTGATTTCCCGATCACGAACGAGCAATTAGAAGCTTACGTGCCTAAATGGCTAGTGTACTCTTTACTCTGGTCGTTTGCCGGAGATGCCAAACTGAAGGTACGTTTTTAACCCAAATAGCCTTCTGGGACTTTGATTATAAAATGGCTAAAAATAATAATATGAGACTGCTTTTTTTATACTGTCTGTTTATTTTAGGATCGCAACGAACTAGGCGATTTCATTAGATCAGCAAGCACCATGCAACTGCCCAACTGCGGCGCCAATCAACACATTATTGACTTTGAGGTGGGTATAGCAACATAAAAATACGACAATGAAATATGAAACTCGTTTATCACCAATAATTTATCAAAATATGTCTACGGTTTAGGTATATCACTACAATATTTATTATCGTAGGTATGCATCACTGGCGAATGGGTGCCGTGGTCGGCTAAGGTACCCCAGATCGAAGTGGAAACTCACAAAGTAGCAGCTCCAGATGTAGTCGTGCCTACCCTTGACACCGTGCGCCATGAGGCGCTGCTATACACTTGGCTGGCGGAACACAAGCCACTCGGTAAAGAATAAAAAGTTTATTAAACCCAAGTCATGTGAAAAGACTTTATTGTTCAGAAATCACTAGGAAAACTATAACGTTTCTTACATTACTTCTTGCTTCGAGCGTCAAAAAAGTGATATTTTATTCAAACGAACACCATACCATATTGAACATCGTACGCCGCACGTAACAACCTGCGGCGTTACTTCGAGCAACAATAAAACGTAACTATAAAAAAAATAATTCATTTTAACTTTAGTGTTGTGCGGCCCTCCCGGCTCGGGTAAGACAATGACGTTGTTCTCCGCGCTACGAGCCCTGCCCGACATGGAAGTGGTGGGCCTGAACTTCTCCTCCGCCACCACGCCGGAGCTGCTGCTCAAGACCTTCGACCACTACTGCGAGTACAGGAAGACGCCAAACGGTGTCGTACTCGCGCCTGTGCAGGTAATAAAGCAATGACATTGACAGTTATTGATTTTTATTTTGTCATTGTTTACAGACCTCACTGAATAGAAGTATTATTATCTCATAATTATTAGGCTAGTATATTTAAAAAAAAAAATGTCAAATGTATTCCGCAAATTAATAGTCTTGTCATATTTTTTCTTTTATTTTATCCTAAATTATACTTTCTATAAATAAATGTATTTATGTATCAGCTCGGCAAATGGCTAGTGTTGTTCTGCGACGAGATCAACTTGCCGGACATGGATCAGTACGGCACACAGCGCGTTATTTCCTTCCTGCGACAACTGCTAGAACACAAAGGATTCTATCGTGCAAGTGGTACGTAAATCATTATAGCCAAAACCTATTAAATATTGTGACAATTTATCGACAATAGCTAATATAGCGAATTAAGTTAACTTTAATAATAGATTTGAATTTTTTAATAGGTTTTTTCTTTTAATTATTTTCAAATGTAGATCACTCGTGGGTACACCTGGAGCGTATTCAGTTCGTGGGTGCGTGTAACCCGCCCACCGACCCCGGACGTAAGCCACTCTCACACCGTCTGTTACGCCACGTGCCAGTCATCTACGTAGACTATCCTGGCGAAACATCTCTCGAACAGGTAACAATTAGAATATACGAACAAATTTCCTGGTATATAATTTGAATTACATTTCTATAATCAAATATCAACAATCGACCTTATCGCATGCACTATACGTTTACTTTTTGTAATTGTCCAATCTACTTCAGTATAGTCTACTTCTATTCTTATAACTGGAAAATACTTTTTTTTTCTGCAGATTTATGGCACGTTCACTCGCGCCATGCTGCGCATGCAACCGTCGCTTCGCGGATACGCCGAGCCGCTGACGCAGGCGATGGTGAAGCTGTACCTCGCGTCGCAGGAGCGGTTCACGCAGGACATGCAGCCGCACTACGTGTACTCGCCTAGAGAGATGACCAGATGGGTGCGCGGCATATGCGAGGCTATTAGGTAATGTCCATTGTTTAAATATTAATTATTCAACAGCCTCTCCGATAAATACGATGACTCACTCTATCGGTAATATAGCGTTTACTCCATTGATATAAATTGTTATAAAAAAAATTATATTCAATTATAAAGTATTTATGCAGAGTTTAATGTTACTACCAATAACTATTGATGAAAAAATAAAAATCATAAGAAGTAATATTATTTTTGTTAACAGGCCACTTGATAACTTGAGCGTGGAAGGTCTAGTTAGATTGTGGGCACACGAAGCACTCCGTCTATTCCAAGACCGTTTGGTTGAAGATAGCGAAAGGCAATGGACCGACGAAAACATCGACAACGTCGCCATGCGATTCTTCCCGGGTATGGTATTAATACTTACCTCCCAACAACCCTAATAACTTGCTATATGAAGACAAAAATATTTACAAATAACCTTGCGTTCTGAATCGACCCCACAATGACCGAATATGGATTAATTACATTTTTGCAAGGTTATTAAAAAGAAAGAAAATTATCCGATTTTATTACAAATGTTATCGTAATGGTAAATTGAAAAAATAATCGAATATATTTTTAGGTATAAACCGAGAGCAAGCCCTGGCCCGACCCATCTTGTACAGTAACTGGCTGAGCAAGGATTACGTGCCTGTACTCAGAGATCAACTTCGCGAATACGTCAAAGCTAGGCTCAAGGTAATAATATCATCTCGTTTTTATTTTTAAAGTCTCTTCCACAAAATCGATTATCGATAATCGACAACATTTCAATATAATCGATACATAATGCAATAACCAAATATTTATATTGGGTTATACTTCTTTATAAGTACGTATTTACTCTAACCTTTGTGTATTCAGTATAACCTATTAATAATTATCGAAATCAACAATCGATTGATGTTGTAATTCACATATTATATTTGTCCAGGTGTTCTACGAAGAAGAACTGGACGTGCCTCTGGTGCTGTTCGACGAGGTATTGGACCACGTGCTGCGTATCGACCGTATATTCCGCCAGCCGCAGGGACACTTGCTGCTCATCGGTGTGTCGGGCGCCGGCAAAACGACACTCAGTCGCTTCGTCGCTTGGATGAACGGCTTGAGCATCTTCCAGATTAAGGTGCGTTGATACTTGTAATTTTTATGTATGATTTTAGAACTTATCGACTTTGAATAAGAACTAATATTTACGATGAAGTACATTATGTAAAAAATCGAATAAACACCACTTAGTTTACTTCAGCATGCCTCAAATGTCTGTCTTCTAGTACTTGAATTTATTGTTCCCGAATTGTTAAGAACAAAAGAGAATTTATTTAAAGAACTAGAAGTAATGTTCGCTATTCTCCAATTATGCAGGTCCACAATAAATACACTGGCGCCGACTTCGATGAAGATCTTCGTTCTGTGCTGCGACGCGCGGGTTGTCGCGACGAAAAGGTCGCTTTCATACTCGACGAGTCCAACGTGCTGGACAGCGGCTTCCTCGAGAGGATGAATACGCTTTTGGCCAACGGAGAGGTATACAAAAACACAAGTAAAATGTATGAAACCAATTCGATAAAAGTCAACCTCATCAACTTCACTCGTAAAAACCAGCAATCCAGGGTTTGAAATGGTGTCCCTTTTTGATAACCAATATGACAATGACTATATGAGCTTTATTTAATAATTTTAGGTGCCTGGATTATTCGAAGGTGATGAATTCGCCGCCCTGATGACTCAGTGCAAAGAGGGCGCTCAGAGAGAAGGCTTGATGCTCGATTCCAATGATGAACTTTATAAATGGTTAATAATTAATATTCCGTTACAAACAAATATCTTTATTCTTTAACATGAATAATTACAATTCTAATATGTTTTTAGGTTTACGGGTCAGGTTATGCGCAATTTGCATGTAGTGTTCACTATGAATCCGTCGTCGGAAGGTTTGAAGGACCGCGCCGCTACCTCGCCCGCTCTGTTCAACCGTTGTGTGCTCAACTGGTTCGGTGATTGGAGTGACGGCGCTCTGTTCCAAGTGAGTTACGATATTATATTTATCGATTAAATATAATTTTTCGAGTATTTGTAGCTTTTATCGGTAAGTTATGTACTTATATATAATTCATAATATTTTTTCTTTTTTTGAAAATTTGTAGTGTTTACCGATTAAATTACCGGTAGATAAATTGACAATAAAATCCCTTAATTTAAGATTCGACCCATTTATATGTCGATGAATGTTATTTAATAATATGTAATGGTCCTGATATATCTAAAAAAATGAAATATTTTATAATTAAGTTACAGACAAGTTGCAACTACGCAGTTTATTTGAACTAAATGATCCAGCGTATGATCAGCGGTAATGTCGTGTGTCGTGTGTCGTGTGTCGTGTGCAGGTGGGCAAGGAGTTCACGCGGCGCATGGACCTGGAGTGCGCGGAGTACGCGCCGCCCGAGGCGTTCCCGGCGGCGTGCGGCGAGGTGGGCGCGCGGCCGGCGCACCGCGAGGCCGTGGTCAACGCCTGCGTGTACGTGCACCAGACGCTGCACCAGGCCAACGCGCGCCTCGCCAAGCGCGCCAACCGCACCATGGCCATCACGCCACGGTACCTACGCTCGCATACACATATCGACCAAATGCCCTATTTTATAGGACAGCCAAAAAAAATATTTTACATTACGTATTTTTTGCATGTCATTTACTGTTTCTAGATGGAACGTTTTTCAATTCATGTATGTAAAATAAAATAAAGATTGAAATTTTGATGCAAAACTTTAACATATAAAAAAAACAATGAAACTATTCTAAACTTATCTATGTTAAAATTTATAATTGATTTTGAATGCGTCCAAACTAATACCCTTTGGAATATTAAAAAAATAAAGGTATTTATAAACGTAAAATAACACTAGATATTTGCAATAAAAAATCTTTCAGGCACTACTTAGATTTCATCCAGCAAATGGTGAAACTGTACGCTGAGAAGCGCGCTGATCTCGAAGAACAACAACTGCATTTGAACGTGGGTCTAGGCAAGATCGCAGAGACGGTGGAACAAGTCGAGGAAATGCAGAAGAGTCTCGCTGTCAAATCGCAGGTAAAATTATACATGGAATAAATTTGTGTAAAGGTAATAAATATATCAATAAGTTGTAATTTTTATCGACATATTTATCGAAAATATTAATAATATAATAATATAATCTGTGTATTCTTACTTAGTTTATTTAAATCTCAAAGGAACTGCAAGCCAAGAATGAGGCCGCCAACGCTAAGCTCCGTCAAATGGTTAAAGATCAACAAGAAGCCGAAAAGAAGAAAGTCGAGAGCCAGGAAATTCAGGTCTGACATAAATCAATATTTCTTATTGCACTTAACATTACCCAAGGTATGTTAACTACAGTTCTTATTGGAAATATTAATATCATTACTATTTTATGAATATAGGTCGCTTTAGAGAAACAAACCAAGGAAATTGAGGCGAAACGTCGTGATGTGATGGCCGACTTGGCGCAGGTGGAGCCCGCTGTCATTGAAGCACAAAACGGTTTGAATTTTTACTTCATTCGCATGCTAGCTAGAATAATGACTTGTGTTATTTGACAGACTTTTATTTGTACTTGTTTTTTAATATTCAAAATTATGTAATTACCAAATTTTATAATTTAATCGGCAATAAAAACGAAATTCTGCTATTACGTCAGTTTATTTGACTAATGACAGGATTTCATCGATAATAATCCGTGTGTAGTTAGTCCGTATTCATATATTTGCTTACCCATTTGTAGCTTGATTTTGCCTAACATAACTTTGAACAACAGTCACAGTATAAAGATGCCAATGTTGGATTTCAATAAAATCGTACGTGTGCAAAGACATGCTGCTAATGTATTCATCGATAAGTCGATATTTCTCTACTTATTTTTTATGCATTCACGCAGCAAAACAAACAACAATAAGCAATCATAACGTAGCCGTAGTTCGAAATTTGAAGATATATTTTTTGTTTTTATCATTTATCATTATCCGTAATCAATGTTTCAAAAAAGAATATAGCCAAAATTTCTAACTACGACGACAAATAGTATTAAACGTCAAGATGCTCCCACAATACAGCGGTGCGGTCGATCAAGAAACAGCAATTAGTGGAAGTGCGTTCGATGGCGAACCCGCCGTCGGTGGTGAAGATGGCGCTCGAGTCGATTTGCACGCTCCTCGGCGAGAAGGGTGACACGTGGAAGGGCATCCGATCGGTTGTCATGAAGGACAACTTCATATCGACCATTGTTAACTTCGAGACTGAGAACATCACGTTAGTTTTGTTTAATTTTCTGTGTGGATATAGTACGCTGTGAGTTTGACCAAAATAATGTCGAGCTTAGAATCGTATATTTCTAAAGAAAGTGATGATTATGAACCTTTGAGTGTAAATCTTTATAGCTTCACAGCGAACTATTCTGCAATAAACCATCTGTAGAATTTATAATTTTTAGATTTAATTAGTGTCATTTAGAATATTGAACGTTTATTCCTATTTATTGGCAAAGACATTTGTACTTTCAATGTAATATCATGCATCGATTTTAATGTTAATCTTGTTACTTTATAAGTTATTGCGTATTTTTCCTTATATTTTTAGATGTACTTATCTGCTATGAGAACGATTTATTTTTCTTTATTGTTGTTGAATGAACATAGTTAAGTTTGTTGTTGTATATAAGCAAACCTCGCTTGCATTATGTGACTGTTATTAATATTATGATTAAACGCTGTGAACACTGTACGTAATGTAAAATGGCATCTATGTAAGGCACACTAATATAACGTGAATATCGTGACTAACCCCGCTGAGCATTGTCGTGAACGATTAGATTAACATCCGTTTTAACCAATGAAAACAGTAACCGTTTTTTGTTTTGATATTTGTTTCTTTCAGTGAATGAGGCCTGTTGAAAAGTGACATTGGTTTTATTTATCGATATTATTTTATGATTAATCTATGTAAAAGTCTCGAGATAGCCGAACACTTTTCACGACTTCGTCGCTGGTAGCAGTGAACAGTTATCTCTTAAAATAATACAGCCAGCCGCATGGTCACAGAAAACCAGCTAAACGCCTTTTTTGTTTCTCTCTTTTTTGTACTATCTCGCTCTCGCTTCGTGGTGGTGACGGACGAAACGAACGCGACGGGCGGGAACATCGACGCTACGCGACTTGTACTATACAGCGGTGAAATCTATAAAGAAGCAGCATTTGGTGGAAGTGAGGTCTATGGGCAACCCGCCGGCGATAGTGAAGGTAGCGCTGGAGTCTATCTGCCTGCTGCTGGGTGAGAATGCCACGGACTGGAAGGCGATCCGCGCGGTCATCATGCGCGAGAACTTCATCAACAGCATCGTCTCCAATTTCTCCACTGAGGACATAACGTGAGCACCGCCTGCTTGTTATCCATTCCTCGTCCTGTTTTATTTCCTCCTTGGTTTCTTTGGTGTTGGCGTATTAGGTAATGTGATATTAATATACCTGTTTTTACATCTCACATAAGCGGGCCGAAAACTACTTATTATCTGATAGCAAAATTTATGTTAAATAATTATAGCGAATTGTCTATGTGAGATGAAATAATTGGTATAGAAAGTGTACAAAGATATGCTTGATGCATGCTTTTGGGTTTGTGTAATTTGGTCTTGATGCATTTTGATGCGCCTGAAAAATAAGCACGTTGCAATATTGGAATGTTTTGGTGATGGTCTGTTAGTAGTAAATATTGCATAAAAATTAAAATAATAATATACACAACCTATACACATACAGCGAAATCTAATAGTTAAAATGCATAATTTGAAATTTTGCATTTTATCAACTAAATCGTTAAAAATACATTAGACGAGTAACATAACAATAAAATTGTCTACACTCATACCTTTCACTTGCAATACTTAAACAATATCGACAAAATTTATATTCACAATTATTTAGAGTCGAAAATAACATATCAGACGACTCGGTTTGATTAATTAAACTAATAATAAAATTAATCATTTTCAATTTAGTCGATAAAAAATAATTGTGAAAAAAGGGACAGGAAGCATGAATGTATTTGCCAATAAATAAGGTGTGTCAACGTGGTCAAAGGAGCTGATGTGTCACTACTGACGGTGATATTAGCTTTTCATTTTTGTCCATTTTTGTTTGCTATCTAATGTGTCTTCTGTTGGAAGATTTCGCGATTTATTTGTTAATTTTTTGTTTGCCGTGTGTTGGTAAGTGACGTCCTTTTATTTACGATATACGATGGGATTACATGCATGAGAGAGTCGATTATTTTTCGGGATAGGGTCAAGTATCATTCACATCATAGATTGGTTCATTGGCATTGCACGTTAGCACGTAAAATCATTCGATAATATGTTGATGTTTTTAATCGATTATGTGTGTCTGTTAGTGACGACGTGCGCGAAAAGATGAGGACTCGTTACCTGAGTAACCCTGATTATAACTTCGAGAAGGTGAACCGCGCCAGTATGGCTTGCGGTCCTATGGTTAAATGGGCGATCGCTCAGGTATGCTACAGCTTCCAATATAATTCTAATAATATTTTCACTCTTTAAAGTTCAAACAACACTATTCTATAATTTATATTCACTATAACGAAAAAATAAGATTACTTGATTTAACCACAATCGATTACACACAAACAAAATTTCACAATCAACTCAGTCGATTCTAATGTAATTAATTGGCTTATAATTTTAGATCGAATACGCAGACATGTTGAAACGTGTCGAACCTCTTCGTAACGAACTTCAAGCATTGGAAGACCGAGCGCAAAGCAACGTGACGGCTGGCAATGAAGTGAGTGAGCTCATCGGTCAGCTTGAGAAATCTATCGCCTCATACAAGGAGGAATACGCGCAGCTCATCAGCCAAGCGCAAGCCATCAAGACCGATCTTGAAAATGTACAGGCTAAGGTAAGCAGTAGTAGTATTAGTAGTGTAAAAATATCTTTATATATTTCTTATACAATAAATATTACGTCAGTATTATTATCGATTACTTAAAATTATAATCGATTTAAATTTTCCAGGTCGATAGATCGATTGCCCTGCTGAAGAGCTTGGTAATTGAACGTGAACGTTGGGAGGCAAGCTCAGAGACATTCAGGTCGCAAATGAGCACCATTGTTGGTGACGTACTCTTGTCTGCCGCTTTCATCGCTTATGGAGGATACTTCGATCAACACGTAAGTAGAGACAATATCTATATTCCTTTTTAACGTCCAAATACATGTAGGTTCTACTACGGACAACGTCAAAACCTTATAATCTTGTACAAATATAGTTATTGAATATTTTATATATCATTAACAAAACTGACCTCATGAATATCTTGATTACAGTACCGTCAAAATCTATTCTCGACATGGACCGCCCACTTGGCCGCAGCGAATATTAAGTATCGTGCGGACATAGCGCGTACCGAGTATCTCAGCAACCCCGACGAGCGACTCCGCTGGCAGGCCAATGCGCTGCCCAGCGATGAACTGTGCGTCGAGAACGCTATTATGCTCAGGGTAAGTTCTCGACTAACTTACAGAAATAAGTATGGGAATTTCCTTGGAATGAACGTGTTATAATTAATCATATTTATTTTTTGTAAAAATATTTTTTTTTGTAATATTCTTAAGTTACTTAATATTGTTAGCGTATATTTTGAAAAATATAATGTATGTTAATTTTTCCAGCGCTTCAACCGTTACCCGCTTATCATCGATCCTTCTGGACAAGCGACGGAATTCATTATGCGAGAATTCAAAGAACGCAAGATTACTAAAACATCGTTCTTGGATGACTCGTTCCGTAAGAATTTGGAGTCTGCACTTCGATTCGGAAACCCACTCCTTGTTCAAGTGAGTTAATATTTTTATATTTCTATAGCCCAATACTGCCTCGGTGGCGTAGTTGTATTGCACGTCCGGTACAATAGCGCTCTGAGGTTCTGGGTTCGAATCCCGGGTCGGGCAAAGTGATATTTGGGTTTTTCTGCTCAGTATCAGCCCGGAGTCTGGAATTTGTGCCCGATATGGCGATAGGCTCGCCCCCCTATCACATCATGGGACGGAACATACTTGGCGAAAAGTGGGTGCCCTAGTTGCGCCTCTGCATACCCCTTCGGGGATAAAATGCGTGATGTTATGTATGTTATGTTATGTATGTATATAGCCCAATATTCTTTACTTTTTGCTTAAAATTGTTTCCTTCGTGCTGTTTTTAAAAATATAATGTTCGGTACTTATCTTGAAATTAAGTTTGCTAATTTATATTTTTTATACAGGATGTGGAGAATTACGATCCGATCTTGAACCCGGTGCTCAATCGCGAATTACGTCGTACTGGCGGCCGAGTCCTCATCACGCTCGGAGACCAGGACATTGATCTTAGTCCCTCGTTCGTCATCTTCCTCAGCACCAGGTAAATATTCCTAGAAAATGGTAATCGCCTTGTTAATTAATGTTGTGACAGCTGTTTACAATTTTGTTTTACTATGTTTAGTGACATTTTACAGTCAGAGAAAGCAGAACATAGCATTGTTATGTCAGACGTATACAGCCTTACTAATACGGGGCTAAATGTTAAAGCTGATTTTAGTTATTTAATCGGAAACTGGAATCATGTATCGTATTAGATAGCAGAAAACTGGTACCATTTTGATTAAAATGTTTAAAGGATATTTTTAAATTGCGCGAGGCTAAATTTAATAATCTCTCCCCCACAGAGATCCAACGGTAGAGTTCCCGCCGGACATGTGCTCGCGTGTGACGTTCGTGAACTTCACGGTGACGCGCTCGTCGCTGCAGTCGCAGTGCCTGCACCGCGTGCTGAAGGCAGAGCGGCCTGACATCGACACCAAGCGCTCTGACCTGCTCAAATTGCAAGGTAATATAAATATCATGCTGTATATACTTCCCCCCTTATTCATAGACGTTATTTATCTAAGGACGGAGCATTGCTGTGATAACAAGTCTGTTAGCTTTGTTTATTTGAGAGCTTGCTGTTTGTTCAGCTTTGTTTATCTGGCAGCCAATTAGATTCAAGTTGTATCCCAATATTATCTAATCACAACGGCCCTAAGTCTACGCACTGCGAAGGCTGCCATGCCGTCAGCACTGAGAAACAGACTTGTTATCACTGCAATTCTCCGTCCTTATATAAAAACCTCTATGAATAAAGGGGATACAAAATAATGTAACAATAATTGAACATCCCATCTTTAAAATTGTGTATAAGTGCTTTAATATTTAAGTCGAACGCGGAAATAATACTAGCCAGCTAGCTAGCTGGCAAGCTGCCACTAGTATTGGGTATTTGCCGTTCGATCACATGTATTGACAACGTAAAGCATTAGATAAATAACTAATCAACATTAAATATGCTAAAATTTTATGTAATTTTTAAAATTCACGGGCCATAGTTACAACTTATAAAATTGTATTATGAAAAAACAATATTACATTTTCCCCCCAATTTAGGTGAATTCCACCTACGTTTGCGCCAACTGGAGAAGTCACTGCTTCAAGCGCTCAACGATGCAAAGGGTAAAATCCTTGATGACGACTCCGTTATCGCAACCCTAGAGACGCTGAAGAAAGAAGCCGATGACATTGGTCAAAAGGTAAAATAATCTTTCTTTCGTTATTACTACTAGCTGTTTGTAAGAATAGAATTGAGCATTCTTTTTATTTCCAGGTGGAAGAAACCGACAAGGTCATTGCTGAAATCGAAACCGTCAGCCAACAGTACCTACCGCTGTCACAAGTAAATATACATAAGTTTTAAATTTTTAAATTGTATGGCGCAAAATATAGCCTTTGTTTTTTTTTATAAGAAAAATCATATTTTGTCTGACATAGTGACAAGCTCGCTTTCTACCATATCGTAGGACGAAAAATAAATTCATCAAATCATAAACGCACTAGTCGTTTCTTCAGGAATAAATAAGAGAGAAAAGTTACTAATATGTTAAAAAAAATAATAAATATATAACTTTTTTTCAGGCATGCAGTAGCATCTACTTCACTATGGACTCACTCAACCAAGTACACTTCCTATACCAGTATTCACTGAAGATGTTCCTGGACATATTCAGCTCCGTGCTAGTGTGCCCCATGCTGAACGGAGTCACCGACTACACCGCCAGGCTGAAGATCATCACCGAGGAACTGTTTACGGTAATACCCCATATATTGCTGTAAATTGATTATAATGTTATACTTATTTTTTAGTATGAGAGCGGCGTGACCAACGTTTTGGCATTACCAATAGATTAAATTGTTGAAACAGGTTGACTGAATATTTCCACTTACGTCACTCCTGTATAAACAGCGTTATTCCAGTTTTAAAACATATAAGAAACAGCTCTACTTCAGGTGTCTTCCAAATACAATAATGTTTATCGTTCGTAGGTGGTGTACGAGCGCGTCGCCCGCGGCATGCTGCACACAGACCGGCTCACATTCGCGTTGCTGCTCTGCCGTATCCACCTGAAGGGCACGGGCGCCGAGGACACGCTGGAGCGGTCCTTCGCGGTGTTCCTGCGCGGCAAGGAGGGCTTCGTGTCGCACTCCGCGCCGCTCGACCCTCTCACTCATCAACAACATGATGCCGCTGAACGACTTAGCTCTAGGTGAGATATATGGCTTTATTAATTACTATTGATTCTAAGATTTTATATATTATTATTTTGAAATCCACTCTCCTAACATTACCTAGAAATTTATTACATTTTCTCACTACGCTAAAATTTGTAACAGAAATTATATATGCTGTTGTCATAAAAACCTTATATTGCAATTAACCTGCGACAAAGATATTAAAATACAACATATTCTTTAAAAAAAAAAGACCACGTAGATCTTTTTTGGTAATAATAATCTAAAGTAACCCGTCCGTTCTGCAGACTGCCTCCATTCCGCCGGCTGCTGGAGAAGGCGGGCGAGCTGCCGGAGCTGGCGGCGTGGCTGTCGCAGGCCGCGCCCGAGCAGTGCGTGCCCACGCTGTGGGACGGCGAGCCCGCGCACCCGCCCGCGCCGCACACGCTCGCCATGTACCGCCTGCTGCTCATACAGGTACGCACGCAGGCGCGCATATACGCACGTACACGCACACACACACGTAACCCACTCCAATCTTGATCAATATAACCGAAGGATCCCTTCGAGAAATTTAAGTCCATAAGCCACGCACGAAACATCCCGCTTGCAGACATGCAACTTTACTAAATCATACCGCGTTGCAATTCTTAATTTAAAAAAAATATATTTTTATAAATCTACATATAACTACAGACAAAGATAGACCACAAGTATTACAGTTGTTAACTTATACCAGGCGTTCCGTCCCGACCGTGTGATCGCTGCGGCGACTCAACTGGCGGCGGCAGTGCTCGGCAGCGGGTTCATGGCCAAGGCTGAGACCGAGCTGGACCTCGCTTCGATCACTGAAACACAACTGAACGCCACCACCCCGGCCATTCTGTGCTCCGTGCCCGGATATGACGCCAGCGGTAAATAAGGCTTAAAATTACATAACTATATATTTTTTTATACTCATTCTTTCTTTTTTTTACTTTATATATTAATGATATTTTTTTTGTAATATACTATAACCGAATTAGAAAAAGACGATCTGTGCCTTAAAGTATTTGACTTTTTATTATTATTATTTTAAAACCACACAACTTCACAGGCCGCGTGGACGACATGGCGACTGAAATGAACAAACCTTTGTCTAGTATCGCCATCGGTTCCGCTGAAGGGTTCAATCAAGCTGAGCGCGCTATTAACACAGCTTGCAAGACCGGACGGTGAGTAAACGAATCAACTTATGCCTAGTACCTACCTCGTAGTCATACCCAAGTTCATCAATAAAAAAATATCTCAACACAAGATTACACTATGTCTATCTAAACATTGTTTATATTTATAAGTTATTCCGCTCTTACTAACTACGCTGCACTAGTCGCCCATATATTTACCAAGGTCCACGTATAATCGGTCGCTGTTTTCCTCAGGTATATTCATTATTTAATTTTATCAATATGCACCTTACACAGGTGGGTGATGCTGAAAAACGTCCACCTGGCGCCTGTATGGCTGGTGCAGTTAGAAAAGAAGCTGCACTCTCTCCAGCCTCACCCGAACTTCAGGCTGTTCCTTACGACAGAGATCAGCCCCAAACTGCCCGTGAACTTGCTGCGCGCGGGTCGCGTACTTGTGTTCGAGCCGCCGCCCGGCATACGAGCCAACTTGCTCAGGACTTTTGTTACTGTAAGTTTTAAGGAGTTTTTAGTAATTATGTAATCGCCTATCGGCAGAACTCTATCGGACTCAATAGTTGTCTTCTAATCGATCCGAATAATAAACCAATTAAAATAAAACAACTGTAAATATGTCAAATAAACTTTATTCTGATTGGTCCACTCTCGCTATCGAGTTTAAAGAAATAATGTTTACCTTTTTATAAATTATATTATCGTTATAGGTCCCAGCAGCTCGTATGATGAAACCTCCATCGGAACGCGCGAGGCTGTACTTCCTATTGGCTTGGTTCCACGGTAAGCTGTCATCCTTTATTTTGCCTTAAATTATGAACATAATAAAAGAAAATTATGTTGTAAAAATACACATTATCATCTATTGATAAAAAAATGTATCCATTTAAAAATTATATGTTTCCCACAGGTATCGTACAAGAGCGATTGCGTTACGTACCGCTGGGCTGGGCTAAGTACTACGAGTTCAACGAGTCCGACTTGCGTGTGGCTTGCGACACGCTCGACACATGGATTGACGCTACTGCTATGGTATTGTTAACTTTCCTTATGATAAATAGAAACTATTCTTTTAGAATATATATATTTCTAAATTAATAGTACTCTCCAGATATTTTTGAAGAGTTATCATCACCGTAAAAATATATTTAGTTTTAATGTATTACAAATTGTAATTTTTTTTAATATTTTTAAATTTAAATTATTCCATTGTTTTTGTGACAGGGTCGCACTAACCTGCCACCTGAGAAGGTACCATGGGAAGCTCTGGTGACGTTACTGTCTCAATGTATCTACGGAGGCAAGATCGACAACACTTTCGATCAACGTCTGCTGCACTCCTTCTTGTGCAAGCTGTTCACTCCGAAATCGTTTGAGGCTGACTTCGCTCTCGTGGCTAATGTTGATGGGGTAAGTGTATTCGGTTTATATTTGCAAATAGAAATTCATTATTCATATTTTTGGTCGCGAAGACAGAAAAGAAAGCTGATAAAATAAAACTTTATTGATCCCAAATGGAAACACCAGTAATTATTAACAGCATATATTACATATTTAAATAAATTTGAAAAAATGTGTCTACTTAAAGTTTCGAAGTCTACGTGGTCACGGGGCAGACTGACGTCGAAGGCTGCAGTCTTCGAAACGTAGCGAGAAAATTATAATATAAAAAACCGCGATAAAATCCGTATAATAGTTTTATTACAATGTCTAACATTCGCGTAAATATAAGAAATCATTATATAATTATTAAATAAATAATTTTTATTCCAGGCGTCTGGAAACCAACGCCATATCACAATGCCAGACGGCAACCGACGCGATCACTTCCTGAAATGGATTGAAGAACTATCCGACCGGCAAACTCCTTCATGGCTCGGACTACCCAACAACGCAGAAAAGGTCAGCGAAATGTAGTTTCTAAATAATATCTAATTTATAAGTAATCAATAACATTGTACACAAGACAAAACTCATAGTTAAATAGTCTTTGATATTTTATATTAACTCCTAAAGTTACCAGTAAAAAGAGCAGATAATCTTTTGAAACTCAATATTCTAAATTAGTATATCGCTTTAACCTCGTCTCCTTCGGTTAATCCAATAAAAGTATGATTATTGGTAATTTGTCGCCAGGTGCTCCTCACAACACAAGGTAGCGACCTCGTGTCGAAACTGCTCAAGATGCAACAGCTGGAAGACGAAGAAGAACTCGCATACAACGCTGCAACCCAAGACCACGATCCTAGTAAGTTTTTGTTTTCTACACAATATTTATTCTGAAGTTCTAATAAAACAATTTTCAACCTTCTAATCGAGTCAATCTATCATACCTCTATCACGTCACCATATTCAGCATCGATCAACCACTGGTTGCTAGATATTTATTTATTTTTGTGTTCTCAAATAGGTTCCGTAGTGTTGGGTGATGGAAGACCTGCCTGGATGAAGGTCCTGCACCAGACTGCGACCAACTGGTTGCAATTGCTGCCGCAACAGCTACCGGTAAGATACTTTGTTAACAATTTATTCTTACTTCACACACCAAATAGAACTGGTACAAAATATTGATATGTCTATTTGTCTATTTGGAATTCTCGTGTAAGTTTCTTTTTGGAATTCAGAGGTTCAAATATATACATATTATATATACGTTCGATATATTACATTCCGCAAGGTTTTCTAGATTTAAATCGGAATCGTGATATTATTATGTTCAGACGTTACGTCGTACTGTGGAGAACATCAAGGACCCGTTGTACCGTTTCTTCGAGCGCGAGGTGGCGGCTGGAGCATCGCTGTTGCAACAAGTGTTGCATGATTTACGCTGCGTCATTTCTATCTGTCAGGTGTGTGTTTTTTTAGTTTGATAAAGAGTTTAAATTTGTCAGGTTATACATTATTGACGGAAACATCGATATCGATATACATTTTTCCAGAATTACCTATTACTTTTGCAGTAAATATTTTTCAAGTATGAGTAGCGGCGATAGCCTAGTTGGGTGTAGAAAGGACTGCCAAGACGAATGTCCGCAGGTTCAAATCCCAAGGCCACACACCTCTGACTTTTCGAAAATATCATGTGTATTCTTTGTGAATTTATCGTTCGCTTTAACGGTGAAGGAAAACACCGTGAGGAAACCTGCACATCTGAGAAGTTCTGTGTAGGAATTTCGAAGGTGTGTGAAGTCTACCAATCCGCACTAGGCCGGCGTGGTGGACTAAGGCCTAATCCCTCTCAGTAGTAGAGGAGGCCCGTGCTCAGCAGTGGGGAAGTATATAATACAGGGCTGATATTATTATTATTATTATTCAAGTTATGTGGCCAGTTTTATACTAGTACTAGCTTTTGCCCGCGGCTCCGCCCGCGTTATAAAGTTTTTCAGACTAAAGTTTTCCGTTATAAAAGTAGTAGTTTCCCGGGAGCCTATGTTCTTCCCGGGGTCTCAAACTGTCTCCATACTAAATTTCATCTTAATACGTTGGGTAGTTTTTGAGTTTAACACGTTCAGGCAGACAGATGCAGCGGGGAACTTTGTTTTATAATATATTTTTTAGAACTTTTTAAGTGAAACAATCCCGTCATACATCATTGTTGCATAACTTTAACCGTTTACGCAGCGCAGGCAACGGAAGCGCTCAAAACTCATAATTTTCCCCGTTTAAGCAACATGTTTCATTACTGCTCCGCTCCTATTGGTCATAGCATGATGATATATAACTTTGAGCACTCCACAACAAAGGACTATTCAACACAAAAATAATTTTTCAGTTCGAATCGGTAGTTCCTGAGATTAGCCATTACTGCTCCGCTCCTACTGAATATAGCGTGATGATATATAGCCTATAGCACTCCACGAACAAAGGGCTATCCAACGCAAAAAGAATTTTTCAGTTTGGACCGGTAGTTCCTGAGATTAGCCATTACTGCTCCGCTCCTATTGAGTATAGCGTGATGATATATAACCTATAGCACTCCACGAACAAAGAGCTATCCAACGCAAAAAGAATTTTTCAGTTTGGACCGGTAGTTCCTGAGATTAGCCATTACTGCCCCGCTCCTATTGGGTATAGCGTGATGATATATAGCCTATAGCACTCCACGAACAAAGGGCTATCCAACGTAAAAAGAATTTTTCGGTTTGGACCGGTAGTTCCTGAGATTAGCGCGTTCAAACAAACAAACAAACTCTTCAGCTTTATATAATAGTATAGATTGGTGTGATGTTTAAATTTTGTGCAGGGCTCGATGAAGCAGACGAACGAGACGCGCGCGATGGTGGGCGCGCTGGTGCGCGGCATGCTGCCGGGCCCGTGGCGGCGCTACGCCGTGGCGCGCGGCTGCACGGTGCAGCAGTGGGTGGGCGACTTCGCGCAGCGCGTGCAGCAGCTCGCACACGTCTCCGACACCGTCGCCGCCAGCGGCGCCAAGCGGCTGCAGGTACACACACCCGCCTATTAATATATCGATAAACTAAACATGTCTTACAAGCCTCTAATGCGATTGTTAGGCAGTTTTAGTTTGTATAAATATAAACTTTTATAAACATTTCGTCTTATTCTTGGGTGGCTAGACGATAACTTCCGCACTGCAGAAAAAAATATAATCATGTTACTTCTCCAGCTATAAGACATCAGTGGCTGTCCCTAAAACCAAAGACTTCTTTTTCCAAGTAGTCTCATTTTCGTAGTTTGAATTTTAAATTATTTAATTTTCTTTAATTCTACAGAGCATCCCAGTGTGGCTTGGAGGTCTTCTCAACCCCGAAGCTTACATTACTGCGACTCGCCAGTGCGTTGCTCAAGCCAACTCCTGGTCACTTGAAGAACTGCATTTGCAGGTAACATTTTGTGAAAAAAAAAAAATTTTTTGTATTATTTTTCTAGTCCACAAGACAATAACCATTATTCTATCTCGTAGGTGACGATCCCAGATCCAGGCACTCCAACTGAAAACGCTCAAACTGAATGGTCATTCTCGGTGACTGGTCTGAAACTACAGGGTGCTACTGTGAAGGGCAATCGCCTCCTTCTCACCAACACCATCATGGTCGACTTGCCTCTCACGGTGCTTACTTGGATCCGGTATGTTATTTTATTTATTTTTATATAACAATATAGAAGTTAGTGAATGGGCGAATTTTTATAGCTTTATTTCACTATCATCAATAATCTTTATTTTAGGAATAAAATATGAAGTCGTAATAGGATAACTGTCCAAAACAAACATAACATGAAACATGACACGCTCGCCCATTTGTGTCGTATGATTTGCGATAAGACAGACCACCCATTCTCATCACCCAATCACAATCATCACGTGACACAATTGTTCACTCATTGTTTTACTCCCCTTTTAAGACATGAACTTTATTTACATCATTGTTTATTCACAGTGGGCCGGAGCCAGCAACTGGTGCGCAGACGCTGACCCTGCCGGTGTACCTGAACAGCGCCCGCTCAGAGCTGCTGTTCACGGTGCGTCTGCCCATCGCGCCCGGACAAGAACCCCACGCCTTCTACGAGCGAGGCGTCGCTCTACTCACCTCCACAGCTCTCAACTAAATTCCAAGTGTCAATCCTAGATAAAATACGAAGCTTTAAACGCTTCAGAAATAGGATTTGATGTGTCGCTGGCTACTAATACAAGATCCTATATTCATTTTTGTGTTGGATGACTGAAGTTTAAGATTTTCATGTCGGTAAAAATTACAAAAAACATTATTTTTTTTACTTTTCCCTAATTAATTTTTTAATGGAAAAGACAGAATTATAATGTGAAATACATTCATTTTATGCAAAAAAATAACAATGATACTTGTAATAAATAGTAAGCCAGCGATATCGTTTATATAATATATAGCTTAAATCCCAGTGTTTGCACAAGCATATTATAATTTATATTGCTTCACTTTTATTTATATAGCTCACATGTAAACGATATTTACGCAAATAATTACACTTATTAATGTAAAAAAATGTTTTATTTAATTGTAACCTTCTAATACAATTATTCAAATTATTGGAGATAAATTACAATTGGCTGCTGCCTTGAATGGTAGCCTTGATGCCCGGTGGTTTTTGTTTTGGTAATCTGTAATGACAGCAAAACATAAACACAAAAAACTTTACAAATGTTTAAATGAAAAGGTCAGGAATACCTGGGACAAGAGAGTAAATAAATACAACATGCTATGCTTCCTCACAAATTATATTCGTTTGATTTGATAACCGTACTAGGTGCCTGCCACTCCCTCGATTATGAACACAATTGCAAGACATTTCGCGCTCAACGCCAGCTTTTAATAAAAGAATAGTTCTCACTAGAAAGGAAGCAATGTTACTTACCGCGTGTGCACGATCTTTCGCGGGGACGACGGATGTATCAAATCGTGCTGCCGCTCCCAGTCCAAATATTTCTGATGTTGTCGCTGCCGCCGCCGATCCACGTAACTAATCTGACGAAAATTATATGACGTCTATATGAATGATTCTGAGTTGAAGTTTGGAAAAAATTACATTTTTTTTTTAATATAATTAATGAGATTGTTACTTCCGCGATTGTTAAGGTCATAACAATACGGTGGTGAGGCAGTCTCTAACAACAACATAACATCTATATTCCCCCTTATTCATAGACGTTTTTTATCTAACGACCGAGTAAGGCTGTGATAACAAGTTTGTTTCTCAGTGCTGACGCCATGGCAGTCTTCGCAGTGCGTAGACGTAGGGCCGTTGTGACTGGCTAATATTGAAATACAACAATAATAACCAATCACAACGGCCCTATGTCTATTTCTCAGTGCCGTTGGGCACTGAGAAACAGGCTTGTTATCACAGCTTTACTCCGTCCTTAGATAAAAACGTTTATGAATAAGGGGGTTAATCTTTTATAGCAATCACTAATAAAGTGCAAGACTTGGTATAACTTATCACAGGTATTATCTAGGGCTGGAGAGATAAAATTAAGGTGGTAGCTCAAGGTCCATTTTCATACATTTTGTTTCGGCTTTAATCTGGGTAACTAAACAAGTATTGGCAAGTAAAGAATTTAAATTCACGTCTAGTTAGTTAAAATTTAATATGACGAAATTTTAAAGGCAGAAATATCCATGATTATTAATTATTTTTACGTTTTTCTTTCAACTGCGAGAACTAATCACTAACTAGACGTGAATTTAAATTCTTTACTTGCCAATACTTGTTTAGTTACCCAGATTAAAGCCGAAACAAAATGTATGAAAATGGACCTTGAGCTACCACCTTAAGTAATATTAATTTGTCATGGAGAAAAATGTAAATAAATTATGACTTACGACGCAACTGGCCGGTATCCAAATAAACGCAGTAACAAGCACTACGACGCCCACAATGTTGTCCCGCAGGAAGCCAAGAACGTTGTTAATATTTATATCTTCAATTATATCCCAGAACCTTTCTACAACGTCTTGAATTGTCTTCTCGCATACACCCTGAAAAATATGAAATTAAAACGTAACTCTAACAATAGGTAAAACGAAGGAATATATTAGCAATTTTTCGAATAAACGAAACTACGCAATATTTTTTTTTCCAATACATATCTTTCACATGCAATAATAACTAATCAAATAATAATGAACACAATAAGTTTTATTTTACCTTATTACAAAATCCTTGTATACAGGGAGTGCCGTCCGGTAGAATGTCGTTATGCGCCACCGGGAAACATGTTTTATTCAGGCTTTTACGGCAACAACGTTTGCACGCGTCCGCAACTGCATATAAACAATATCATAAATTTTACTATTAATTCAGAATCGAATAGTAAAGCAATAATGAACAATAATTCATCCGTAAGAAATCCATAAAGAACACCTATTATAACAATTAAGAACTACCAATAGGGGTACCGAATTTGTAACGTATGTGAAGTTTGCTAATTCGCACTAGACCAACATGGTGGACTGAAGGCTGAAACACTCCCAGTGAAGAAGAGGACTGTGATCGGCAGTATGCAGTATATAATACAAAGGCGGTATTAAAAGTACGCGTACCGATGTCGCACATGCAGCTGTGCATGCCCTGCGTCTCGCAGTACGGCACGCACGTCCCGTTGCGGCACCGCCCGCGCTCCGCACACTCGTGCTCGTCCGCTATCGCCGGCGCCTGGGGGAGGGGGGACCAGGATTATCTATACTATTATATAAAGCTGAAGAGTTTGTTTGTTTGTTTGTTTGTTTGTTTGTTTGTTTGAACGCGCTAATCTCAGGAACTACTGGTCCAAACTGAAAAATTCTTTTTGCGTTGGATAGCCCTATGTTCGTGGAGTGCTATAGGCTATATATCATCACGCTATACCCAATAGGAGCGGAGCAGTAATGCCTAATCTCAGGAACTATCGGTCCGAACTGAAAAATTATTTTTGCGTTGGATAGCCCTTTGTTTGTGGAGTGCTATAGGCTATATATCATCACGCTATACCCAATAGGAGCGGAACAGTAATGGCTAATCTCAGGAACTATCGGTCGGAGCAGTAATGAAACATGATGCAAAAACGGGGACAATTTATTAGTTTTGAGAGCTTCTGTTGCGTGCGCTGCGTAAACGGTTAAAGTTATGCAACAATAATGTATGACGGGATTGTTCCTCTTAAAAAGTTATACAAAAATATATCATAAAACAAAGTCCCCCGCTGCATCGGTCTGCCCGAACGTGTTAAACTCAAAAACTACCCAACGTATTAGGATAAAATTTGGTATGGAGACAGTTTGAGACCCTGGGAAGAACATAGGCTCCCGGGAAAATATATAGCGTGACTTTTATAACGGAAAACTTTAGCCCGAAATACTTTATAACGCGGGCGGAGCCGCGGGCAAAAGCTAGTGTATGATACAGCTTCAAATTATTTCATTATATGAAAATGTTTTTCAAACTTGTGCTAACCAACTAACTTCTTTCGCAATTTGAAACATAAATTACTATCAGGGCCTGCAATTTCGTCGTGTGGAATTGGTACAAACACTTATAATATATGAAAGGGCGACAGAAGTACATTATGTGATAGGACGAACAGATTGCCATATTATATATCTCTAATGCCAGGGTCCAGCCTGATACTGCATAAAAAAAAAACCTAATATCACTTTACTCAACCCAAATCGAACCCGAAAACCCGACAGGGCAATCGTACCGCAATACAACTACACCACCGAAGCAGTGTATATAAAATATTATATTCCATTACTGTAAACATTACAGGTATACAAGATCTAATATAAAGATACTTGACACTTGTAAAACTTTACAATGCCTTGAAAGAAATTGTAATTACCTTTGGACAGTCGGCGGAGGCGCCGTTGCAGGTGGCCTCTCCCTCGCAGGCGGAGTGCGCCGCCTCGCGACACACCACGCCCGGCGGCGCGAACACGCAACCCGCACAACATGGAGAGTTCTTGTCACTGCATTTTAAATTCATAATTTAAAGACTACCAATAATATAACGAAGTGAAATATAAAAAAATATATATATATTAGACATGTCCAAGAAGGGTTTATTTTAAAATTATTACTATCTCTTTACATTTTTTTAAGTACGTTATAGATTTCATAATATCCCACCTGCAAACAGCGCCTTGATTTTTCCTTAATTTACAATTCTTATCGCAGCACATGTCATTGTCTTCGGTGCCTGTAAAAGACAATTACTTATTGTTTATTCCACAATAAATTCTCACAAATGATTACAGTCCACATTTTTCTTAACATTGACTGACCAACTACACGGGTTAATGGATGGAATTTACGAAAATTCATCCAAAGCGCGATGAATAGAGAATAAAGGCTGAGGTTCGCGATGTGCTGCTGATGGGAAACCCCAAACACGTTTTTAGTTTAACTAGAAAACACACACATATGCGCACACGCAAACTAGTACACACAGTTTATGTATATACTCACATTTTTTATCACCAACGAAGAAATAACGAGAATGAGAAAGACGCAAAAATGACACCCACTTATACCTTCGTATAACGAAATAAGGCCGGACCCTAACACCATATTGAGCACAAATTACAGATTCCGATCTGATACAGAGCAGAATCCCCCCCTATCGGATCATTGGCAGGAACACGGCGTAAAGTGGATGCCCTGGTTGCACCTCTGCCTATACCTTCGGGGATAAAGGCGTGATGTGTTCGCGTAGACTACCAAAAACTCACCGAGTAACCCAGCATCGCACTCCTCGCCGCCCTCAACACGTAAGTTTCCACAGAAGCTCTCCTCTGGTTCGGAGAAACACCGTCCAGACTTCGCTTGTAAAACTTTCCTTATCGAGCGAAGACTGCACGGGGAAAATCTCTGCAAACATCGAATAGTTTTAACATGCTTGACGATAAGTATTTAAAACTGGAGAAATCAAATTATTATTTCTACAATCAATTAATTCATTGCAACTAGAGCTACCAACATGTCAAGATATTAGATTGATTTCTTTTAATTTAATTATAACAGCTATCAGGTGATAGTTACCGCAATGCAATGTAGAATGTTACCGGTTACTAAAAAATATGTCACATACAATTGAATTTTATTAGGACAGGACGTCGTTTATAAAACTTCTTAAAAGTATGATTAGACACTTTTATGTATACTTAAATCGTACAAAATATAACACGTACCTTGTTATTTACATCATACCCGCTGACACTATACGTGTACATGAGGTAGGACCCTCCCTGGCTGGCGGCAGGCGAACACTCCGCCACATCAGGATCGTGCTCCGAGCCCCAGTTGTGTCCGAACTCGTGCGCAGTCACCAGGTCGGCCTCGCGCGTGATCACGCGCTGCCCGTAGTGATTGCGCGACGAACTCAGACCAGAGTTCAGGTATAACGTGTACCCGTTCTTGAAGTATTCTGGCGAATGATATAGACATATAATCTTATGAAAGTTATGTTTTCGTAAAAAAGTGGGTTATTCATAGTAATGTTTTCATTAAAGCGTTTATGTTGTGTTAGCAAGACTGATGTGTTTTCAGTGCGACAGTTGATTAGTTTTGCACGCAACAAATGACGCTTATAAGTAATGCACGTCGCTATGTTAACGTCATTAGGGGGCCTATTATATGACCATGCATACGCGCCCCGAATATACGGCCAAACAGCAACCTTGTACTTGTCTTGATAATATCACCATGTTAATATAAAGACAAATAATTTCATTATTATCGTTAGCAGGATGTCTATAATTATTTTTATAAGCCCTAATAATAATTACAGGATTAATTCCGTAAATTTAAAATTAAAATCCAAAACCAAGTCAAAAATAATTATAAACAACAACGATCACCTACTAAATAATACTTTACCATATTAGTCAATGTATAAATAAAACTTCGTTAATTAATCGCGGAAGAAGATATGGACAATGGACATAGACATAAATCAAATATTTTATGCAATAAACATGTGGCAGTACAATTCATACATAAATTAAGTATACATGAGTATGTTCAACAACGCATAACAAACAATAAATAAAGCTACAAGCAACACGGTAATGCAATACATAAAACAAACAAAAAACACTCACACAAGGCACCGCAATAGCTGAAAACAAAACAAACGCAAAGTATAGTACAAAAAATAAAAGGATTAAATTATAAATAAAATCAGAATGGAATTTGGGGTAAAACATAACATTAAAATATAAATATTACTTATAAATTATTATTGAAAACTACCAAAATATATGATTATGTAAGAGTTTTGAAATATTAAATCAAATTTGCCTGAACACAAAGGCAACTGGCAGTGTTCTTCCAAATTCCTAATAATTCCTGGGAATGTTTAAACCTTTTAAAGGCAGGTATTACAACATAACAAGTCCCTGATAGATTCCTAATTCGTTTTTGGACTATATTTTTCTCCCTTTCCCACTATATTATAGCCCTGACTTTATATTTCACTATATTTAAAACTAGCTTTTGCTCGCTACTACGGCCGCGCAAAATAGTTTTCCCGGTATATAAGTCCGGATATATATTTCCCGGGACGAAAAGTAGCCTATAGCACTTGAAGGAGTAATATAGCTTCCTTCTAATGAAAAACTTCAAAATCGGTTCATTACTTCCTGAGAATATCGCGTTTAAACAATCTGCTTTATACTATAAAAGTATAGAATATAATATCGTAATACCGGGAGTACAAATCCCGCCGACAGAGTTCCGACGCGGCGACCCGACGTAAGCCAGACCGAGGATTCCACCTTCGAACTTGAGGTCGGTGAACAGATGCGCCAGGCAGAAGTCTTTGTGAGAGTACTCGCGACTAAACACCTGTACAGCAATGAAAATTTAACATATAAAAAACATTTACGAGTGAATACATACATACTTGATAAACTACAAATATGTTTTAGGTCAAAAACTGATTGCGTGACATGCTGCTTCAATATATTTTTTCAAATTATATGAGGAAATCACATCCTGCTAAACATACCTTCGAAAATTACACCAAGTATAGCCTGGATGCAATATGTTCCAGAAATCTTTCAAAAATTTTAGCTTTTTAATTAAGCTTAGTTTACCTACTACATATTTATTTCACTATATAGACAGTGAGTAAATCTTGGTTTTCGACGACAAACCATAAGTAATAAAATTGAATACCTCCAATAAGTTACGAACATCCCACTTCTCCCTGACCATGTTGTAGTGTGCTTCGCCTCCTCTCACCCGTGTTGGTTCAGAATGAACAAGTATTTTCTTTATCACAAATCCCATGCCCTTGAAGCCATCCATATCCTGAGACACACATTTATAAATAGAAAATAAATAAAAACTAGAGTTTATAATTCATACAAGTTTTTTGATTATTTAAACCTTATGACTTACCTGCCGATCTTGCCACAGCGTGTCATTATATATTTTATGAACACGATCAATAAGACTAATCTAAAAAAAGGGAATATGTTAATAACACATTAAAAAAAAAACTGAAAAAAACTATTGCTTACAAAGTTTTCTTACCAAATAACTGATAGTTGTTTTTGTATTACTGGCACCCATCTCTTGGAAGAATCTATAATCTGCCACAAGAAGTAAAGGGCATCTAGTTTTAGTGGGCGTGTATTCATAATCGCTTTGTCTTTTTGTCCTCTTGGCGCGGCCCTCGGTGCCATTTACACGATGTTCATTCGTGTGATTAATGTTTGCATAGTCCAAATATTTGGCTTTCTCCAATTTTTCGTTTTCTAATTCTATATTATAATGTTCATCTCCTTCTTCATCATCATCTTCATCTTTTTCTAATTCTAAAACATAAGCATAAGTATTTAAAATATAGAGCCCACAAAATGTTACATTGAAGAAATTTATTATCATTGACTCAATTCAAAAGTATAAAATTTATCTTTTAAAATCTTGACTTCAAATAATGTCTGCCTTAAATTATAATTGAAGGAACTTTGTCTACCATAACGTGGAGATACTTATATATATTAAATACCTCTGTTATCCTTCATCATGCATAGGATGCCAAATTAAAAGTGATGCATGACAGACGGTTTTATTTTTCATAAAGTAAAACAAAACCCCACAATGCACATACAAACTAAAAGTATCTGAGCATGCTATACATGACTGATGCAGTGAGTGGACTGACTTGATATGTACAGTCGGCCACAAAAGTAGCAGAACAAATTCAAAATTCTAATTTTAAATTTTGTCTGTATTAATTGTTTTTTCTTCATTAAAATAAATTTTACAATCTTAACAAAATAATTATATTTCAATTAAAGAAAATATCCACAAGCATTTTACAAATTTAATTTGTTCAACTACTTTTGTGGGTGAGTGTACCTACTTAGTGAATACTGGATTCAAATAAAATCATAGCAAATTGTTAAAAGCACCAACTTTTAAAACTCTTTGTTTGTTGTGAGTTTTTTTCACTTATTTTGAAGTGAAAGTCACTTGAAATTTTCCACTTATTTGTTGAAATAAGTGGAAAATTTCAAGTTTTCAAATTTTCCACTTATTTGTTGAAATAAGTGGAAAATTTCAAGTAAAATCTTACCTTTTCCTTCTTTAACATAACCACAAATGCGTGGTTTAGTTTCTTCGGGTTTCTCAGTGTTGGACCATAACCTCATGTCGGACGATCGGTATGTTATCATAGTCTTATCATCTAAGTGAGGCAAGTGGCGCCAAGATGGCTGAAAATAAATGAATACATTGGTATTGACCTAAACATACTATGCAAGAACAAATAAAAGCATCCATAACATTTACCACCATACCATTCAATCCTGTTATGCCTTTACAATAAAACAATGTAGAGGTCAAAAGTAATATAGTTTCCTATTAATAACAAAAATATCTAAATTGGTTTATTAGTTCCTGAGATTTCTGCATTTAAACAAAGTCTTCAGCTTTACATATTAGTATAGATATATTTACCTCAATATGATAAGTTTCATCAGGTGTGTGGATGATTCCAGTGATGATACCGTCTTCCATGTGAAGCTTAACATCTGATTTCTTCTCTCCGAATACTCTACCCGAGTAAAAAGTTTCTCTATCTATAAAGTGTGAAATTTATTAATAATTTGTTCATACAAACCAGATTTTACAATACAATGTAAAACTTTGATTTATCATTAATAGAATTCATCATTCAATTTGTTTTAAATTTATAATACATACATACATACATAACATCACGTATTTATCCCCTAAGGGGTATGCAGAGGCGCAACTAGGGCACCCACTTTTCGCCAAGTATGTTCCGTCCCATGATGTGATAGGGGGCGAGCCTATCGCCATATCGGGCACAAATTCCAGACTCCGGGCTGATACTGAGCAGAAAAACCCAAATATCACTTTGCCCGACCCGGGATTCGAACCCAGGACCTCAGAGCGCTATTGTACTGAATAAATTTATAATGGTTTTAAATAAAATAAAAAACTATTCTATGAACATATTATATTATCTGTATACAGGTGTATATTATGATTCTTTGTAAATTAAACTTACCAACATGAACAGTAGTCTCTTTACCATCACCATCCACAGTATATGCTTTAAAATTGGAATGTAACACAGAGCTGTGCGGATGTAGAATAAGCCTGAAGTCTTTGCCCAAAGTCTTAAAATGTACTTCCTTGATTGTATTAAAAGGGTGGCTTGATAGCTTTGCACCGCGTTTTACTACATGATGTTTTAAACTTGTTGCATGTATTGTTTCAAAATATTTCAAATTGCGGTAAATGGAACCTAAAATTTTATTTGAACTTCGTTATGAAAGTACGACACTGATAAAATCTATTTATTTCAATAAGTCGTACCTACAGTTTGTGAAAAGAACGAGATTCACAAGGAACAGAGTAATTTGCATAGTATTTTGGATTAATTTCATGTTTGTTTTTATTTTGAATTTTCCACACTGAATGAAATTTATACGGTAAATAAATTGAGAGAAATAACACAATTGTGTAATAATATGATCAATTGGAATCAATGACTAAAACAGGGATAAAATTTATAATCACTCCTAAATGAATCTGAAAATATCGACGAAGCAATTAAACAAAGAGAATATAATCACTACGTTTTACAATTAAATATTTTCCCAATTTTACATACCCAATTTTTTTTTTTTTTGGTTTGATTTACTCCTTAAGGAGAAGGCAAAGGCTCTTAGCCATACAGCCTAGTCTGTCTTCTTTTATACTCCTTCTTTATTACAATTTAAAGGCCGGAGCCATATCTGTAATATTCTTGAATTATAAGACGAAAGTCATGTTTGCAACGTTCCCAATTATAAGGCTGAAGCCATGTCTGAAATATTCTCAATTATAGGGCCGAAGCCATATCTGATATAGTCACAATTCTTAGGCCGAGGCCATGTCTGAAATAGTCTCAATTATAAGGCCGAAGCCATGTCTGCAATATTCTCAATTATAAGGCCGAAGCCATGTCTGAAATAGTCTCAATTATAAGGCCGAGGCCATGTCTGAAATATTCTCAATTATAAGGCCGAAGCCATGTCTGAAATAGTCTCAATTATAAGGCCGAGGCCATGTCTGAAATATTCTCAATTATAAGGCCGAAGCCATGTCTGAAATATTCTCAATTATAAGGCCGAAGCCATATCTGAAATAGTCACAATTATAAGGCCGAAGCCATGTCTGAAATAGTCTCAATTATAAGGCCGAAGCCATGTCTGTATCCTCAAGTATATGATCTGTCTATATCTATTTATCATGTAGAAATCTCCATATTATATGTACAACATGTCAAAATAAGAGTTCACAAAATTCTTCACTTAATTAATTTGTACAAAAATCAAATTTCTCCAATAGTGGACCAAATAAAGTTGCATAAAGAGAGATAACATTGCCGATTCTTCAAAATCGTTTGCAAAGAGCGCAGGATACTCTCGGCATTTCCATAAATACGTAAAAGTTCTTCAATCAACAAAAGTCGTTGAACAGCAAAGTCGCTGCATTCAAAAAATATGATCCAAAAGACTGAATTAAGCCACAATTACAATATGTACAATATGGTGATGGCAAAATGTTCATTCTATGAAGATGCTCATTAAATCGTCCATGACCGATTCGCAGACGACATATTGTTGTATAAAAACGCCTATTAACAAAGTTACCTTTATAGAACCAGGGAGTCATAATATTTGGATTGATAGACCTGTACCACTGCCCCTTTCGTTGAAGACTGTCTTCCCAATGATGCTTCCATAAGTCTTGAATTTCCTTCTTAATTAATATTAAACAGTCTGATATTGGAATTTTTATGTTTCTGTATGGTACCACGTACGAAGTGTTTGTGATAAGCCTGGCCAAATAATCAACTCTTTCATTGCCAATAACGCCAACATGAGATGGTGTCCAGAAAAGGACAATGTCTATTTTACCTTGCATAGTTAGTTTATAATACTTTTTGCGAATATCGTAAATGATAAAATGAGTACCAGATGAGTACATAGGATTTGTTAAAGCCAGTAACACACTCATACAATCAGTAATTATAATCCATTTTTTCAATTCTAAATTTGATTGTACTTTGTCTTCTATATAATCCAAAGCAGCAACAATAGCATATGCCTCCGCAGTATATATACTCGTGACGTCAGGAAGTCTCAATCCATATCCAATTCCGTTTGGCAAATCGTAGATAGCCATAGAGACTTTTATCTTGAGTCTTCGCTCCATCTGTATATACTTGTATGTGTTCTTGCCACTCAGAAATTCTGTTGTATACATCATGCTTATTGCCCAATTCATTATCAATGACAATTTTAATATTATTGAACTTACTTTCGTAATCACCATCATAGCAAGGTAAAGTATCATTGTGATAAATATTATAAACGGTAGTAACATTTAGTATTTTATCTAAGTTATCGGTAAGATAAGTGCCGGAATTTTTTCTAAGTTTAGAGAGTAAAGTATTATTGGAAATAGTTACCATTTTGAAGATGAATTTGTACAACAACATTAGAATGCGAATTCTCATAGGAGGTAAATTGCATTCAATTTGCATAGAGTTAATAGGAGATGTATTCATGGCACCGAGAATTAAACGCATATTTTTATTTTGTATTTTCTCAATTTTATCGATCAGTCTAATAGAGGAAGCATAATAAAAGAATGCGTATTCAAAATGGCTTCTAACTAACGATTTATAAAGCATTAAAAGAGTCTTTGGATCTGCTCCCCATTTAGAGCCAACTAAGGATCTGAGAATATTTGTAGCTTTCATAGCCCTTACTATTAAGCAATCGACGTACTTTAACCAACTTAAATTTTGATGGAAAAGAACTCCTAAGAATTTCACATTTGTTTCAATAGGAATTTTAATGTTGTGATATAAAACAGAAAATACAGAAATTTTAAGGCTTTTTTTAGAAAATATTACTATTTTGCTTTTATATGGATTGATTTCTAAGCCCAAAAAATTTAAATAACGGTGAAGATTTTGAAGAACCAGATTTAATTTAGTTTTAGTTTGTACCAAGTCATCACCGCTGCAGTATATGGCTAAATCGTCAGCAAATTGCAGATTTACAACGCTCGATCCCAAAACTATATTTAATCGATGTATATATAATATATACAACAGGGGGCTTAAAATACCTCCCTGACACACACCTTTAAATGAAAGTCTAGGTCCATAAAATTTATTATTATATTTAACAAAAACTTCTCTACCCGAGAGGAAATTGTAAATCCAATGAACCATTTTATCTGGAATACCCAAATTTAATAGAGATGTAGACAACAAACTTATATTGACATTATTAAAAGCACCCACAACATCTAGAAAAATGCATGCCAGATGTTTGTTTTCATTAAAAGCAGAGTTGACGTCAGTATAAAAGTGAGCAAGGCTTTCCCGGGCAGACATCCCGCGACGAAAACCAAATTGATTGTTGGGTAAAAGGCGGTTATGTTCGATATAAAATTCAAGACGAAGTTTTAGAAGCTGTTCGAAAATTTTCCCAACACATGAGGTTAATGCTATTGGTCGATATGAATCCGGACTATTGGGAGATTTATCGGGCTTGAGTATTGGAACCAAACAATCCATTTTCCACTCTTTCGGAATAAGAGAGGCGCACCATAAAGAATTTAAAATTTTTAGAAAAATTAATTTATTACGTGACGAGAGATTTTTGATCATTTTATATGAAATATTGTCTAATCCGCACGCTGTATCTCTCCGAGATTTTATGGCTGTATTTAATTCTTCTAAAGTAAATGGATCAACGAGATAGGAGTTATTGATATTTAAACGAGCGGTCCCAGAATGAAAATCATGATGGGGTTCAACGAAGTCTGGAGAATATTTCCTTAAAAATCGTTAATCCATAAGCTATCTGATGTAGTCGACATGGAAGATGATGAGAAAGTTTTATTAAATTTACGCATAGTTTGCCAAATTTTAGAAACAGGAGTTACTCGAGATAATTTTGAACAAAATTCTTGCCAACTATTATTCCTCTCTCGTTTTATTACAAATTTTTTCGAGCTTGTAATTTTTTTGAATTCGATAAAATTTTCAAGTGTAGGATTGTATTTGAACCTTATATAAGCATCTTTACTATTTTTGACGGCCAACGCACAACTCTCATTCCACCAAGGAACTGTCTGATGCCGAATGTTCTTAATAGAATTAGTTTGATAGTGCAATAATTTATTACTACTCTGTGGAATTGATTGCTCAACAGCTGTCATAATAATGTTATAGAATTTATTATATAACTCAAGTGGTTCAGATGATAAAAAATCAGAATTGTCTAGCATTTTATTAACTAAAACAGAGAAAGTTTCCTAGTTGATCATACGAAGATTATATTTCCGAAAGTATTTCATGTTTGCAGATTCACTAAAGACAGGAGGAAAACTATTGTTCAACAAAAGTTTAGTCATTGTTGGCAAATGATAGCTGCCTAAAGGATCATCATGAACCCACCATTCAGAATTAAGTGCCAATGAAGGACTAATAAATGAAAGATCCAGTGCATTAGGTCGCCAAGTGTTAGTGCCAACCGTAGTAACATGTCCATCATTTAATAACACTAAATCACAATCATCGAGGGAATCGAGAATGTCTCTGCCTCGTGCATCAGTTGAAGAACAACCCCACAAGACATGATGTGCATTAAAATCCCCTGATATAAAGGCCGGTTTCGGAATACTGTTAATTAAGTTGATAAATTTAGATTTCGTAAATGTAGGGGTGCAATTAGTAGGACAATAAAAGCTAGCGATTGAAAGCGGCTTATTATTTATTGTTATTTTTATTACAACGTTTTGTAGCGAATCATCACAATAAGTCTCTATATTCTCATAATAAATACTGTTGTGAATTACTATAGCAACACCATTATGATGATTGCCACAGTCATTTCGCACAATAGAATAACCTTTTATATTGCAACGATGATGAGGTTTGAGCCAAGTCTCAGATATAATGGCTATATGAATTGAATTATCAAAAAGAAATTGGGTAAAATATGCCGATTACACAAAAGACTTTGTGCATTCCACTGTACTATATTTAACTGATTGTGGGTGAATTTGAAGAAGAAATATTTTTAGCTTTGAATGTTTCATTAACTATGTCAAGCACACTTTTAGAGCAAATGGGTGTATCTTTAGTTTTACTTAAGGTTACAATTTTAACTATTGACTCAACTAAAATGTTTAATGCTTTATTGTCTGAGTTAAGCTTTTTCTTTATAGGGCATACACCAGAAATGCTGATGTGGTTGCCCTGGCAATGTACACATAAAGCTTCTTGCATTGTTTTGTTACATGTTTTGTAATTGTGGCTTTCACTGCATATGGAGCAACGTTCAGAATTTTTGCAAAATTTAGATAAATGGCCATACCTCAAGCACCGGTAGCATTGTTTGACTGGAGGCACATACTTTGTGATGTCATGTCTCCACCCTGCTAAATCGACATGGTCTGGAAGAACAGAAGCTGCAAATGTGATTGCTACAGTTTGGGTTGGCTGTTGAATAAAACCATTGTCAGTGTTAGTTTTGCGCAAAAATCTTCGGACACAAATGATTTTTTATAGGTAGACAACATTGTAAAAATTTTCTTATTTGTTAATTTTATTGGTACATTTCTTATAATGCCTGTAACTTCTGTTGAATAGGCAGGAATACTGGCTTTAAAATGATATTCTTTTAGGAAAGTTTGGTTATTAAAAATGCATTGGCAAGACCAGGCTTTTCAAAATAAACACCAATTTTAAATTTATTTAAACTTCTCAGATATTTAACCCCTTTGTTAAATCTTTTTAAGCAAGTAGATAATGAAAGCAGATCCCTGGATCCAATGGAACGTTGATTATCTGCAGATTCTACGAATACTACAAACTCTGCAGCTGCAGCATCTTCAGGATATCTCTTTGTATAGTCTGTGACATAATATGGTGCATATTTTACAACCTCTAATTGCTCCTCTTCACACTCTGAGGATGAAGAATCACCTGAGGTTTCCTCAGGCTTATCTTCAACAGTATCCCCTAAGCTATCTTTTTTCCGCTTCTTCGTTCGGCCCTTCCCCATTGCAAGAAACGAATTAAATATTTATTGAGCTAATATCTTATCAGTAGTTATATTTACTTTTACTAAATTATCAGGATTTCGTTATATTTTAATATAAAAATTTTAAAATATATTTTAAGCCCGCCTAATCACTTGAAGATTCCCGCGCTTTCTTACATACCCAATTTCCATTTTTATTATTCTTACCACAGACATTTTTTTTTATTTACTCCCTAAGGAGAAGGCAAAGGCTCTCAGTCATACAGCCTAGTCTGTCTTCTGTTATACGTCTTCTTTATTACAATTTTAAAGGCCGAAACCATGTCTGCAATATTCTCAATCCTAAGGCCGAAGCCATGTCTGTAATATTCTTGAATCTCAATTATAAGGCCGAAGCCATGTCTGAAATCTTATCACAGACAACTACTAAATTCATAAATGCCAAACGACAGGTAATGTCATTGCTATAATTTGAACTCAGAACAATGACAAACAGATTTGAAACGCCCAACGTCAAATTTGAATACCACCAACTTAGACAGAAAACCAGACAGAAAACAAATAACGTGGTCATCGAAGTTGTCGGATAAAAATCGCCCCAAAATATAATATAACTAGCTTTTGCTCGCGGCTCCGCCCGCGTTATAAAGTTTTTCAGGCTAAAGTTTTCCGTTATAAAAGTAGTAGTTTCCCGGGAGCCTTTGTTCTTCCCAGGGTCTGAAACTGTTTCCATACCAAATTTCATCTTAATACGTTGGGTAGTTTTTGAGTTTAACACGTTCAGGCAGACAGATGCAGCGAGGGACTTCGTTTTATAATATATTTTTAGAACTTTATAAGAGGAACAATCCCGTCATACATCATTGTTGCATAACTTTAATCGTTTACGCAGCGCACGCAACGGAAGCTCTCAAAACTAATAATTTTTCCCCGTTTTTGCAACATGTTTCATTACTGCTCCGCTCCTATTGGTCATAGCGTGATGATATATAGCCTATAGCACTCCGGGATCAAAGGGCTATCCAACATAAAAAGATTTTTTCAGTTCAAACCGGTAGTTCCTGAGATTAGCCATTACTGCTCCGCTCCTATTGGCCATAGCGTGATGATATATAGCCTATAGCAATCCACGAATAAAGGGCTATCCAACACAAAAATATTTTTTCAGTTTGGACCGGTAGTTCCTGAGATTAGCTATTACTGCTCCGCTCCTATTGGGTATAGCGTGTTGATATATAGCCTATAGGACTCCACGAATAAAGGGCTATCCAACGCAAAAATATTTTTTCAGTTAGGACCGGTAGTTCTTGAGATTAGCCATTACTGCCCCGCTCCTATTGGGTATAGCGTGATGATATATAGCCTATAGCACTCCACGAAGAAAGGGCTATCCAACGCAAAAAGAATTTTTCAGTTTGGACCGGTAGTTCCTGAGATTAGCGCGTTCAAACAAACAAACAAACAAACTCTTCAGCTTTATTTAATAGTATAGATATAGATAATATAATACGACAAAAAAGAGGTCCTCCAGTGTTACCTAAAAACAGTTCGTTAGAAATACAATTTATTTCAAATAACTTTTTAGATTTTAGAACTTTTTAGATTGCAAAACAATTTTTTCAAAATCAACAATGGAGCCACCATTGTTGATTTTGAAAAAATTGTTTTGCAATACTCAATTTATTTTCCACAAAAATTCGTGGACGTCTTATCAGAAGCGTTAGTATCCTCTCAAATTGGCAAAATCCTGCCAATTTGGCCACATTGACGGTTTTGTCAAAGATTAGTGTCATTCGAAATATTGTTTATGATTTTTTTTTATTTTAGGGTTTTGGAGAACAAGCTTTTCAAGCCAATATTGCTAAAATCAAGTTTCTGTGAGTCGACTGAAAATTTTTAATAACAAGTTCAAAGTGTGAATATTTGCGTTTCATTAACATTAATAGAATGTCATAATCTTACATGGATATTGTAATAAAAGACACTTAAAAGAAAAGTATCCATAACAGTAATGCAATTGATATTTAAAAAATACCAAAATGATAAAATGGCGGACTTCTGAGTGACGTATGTGTTGTGTGTTTATGAATTGAATATTATCTGAAAACGTTGAATTGTATAATGAAGTGAAGGCTTTTTTATCGAATTATCATCTTATCTTCTAGTCGTCATTTTGGTAAGTAATTTATCTTTATGCGTCATGGCCAGTTTATTCGATACTGAAGTTTGTCACGGTCTTAGTGGTTGGGTATAGATTGTAGGCGGGATGAGGATGAGACGTCCTCGTTTGTTCTTTACTTAGAGTAAAGATTAACGTTGATGCTTAGTTTTTAACCAAGGAAATTAAGTATTAATGAAGGTATTGACCGCGTTCTGTTTGGGATGTAACCGATCCATATTGTAACTTGCCGTTTACAGACTAGCAATTATTTTGCCGATTGCTAAACGATACATACACCTTTGTGGCTCATTTACTTATAATTGCACTACTTATCAGTAATGAAAAAACGTCGTGGTATCAGCCAGTATTGTTTTTTTGTGGACCAGATACTTATGCGTATTTATTGTTTATAACTTGATTATCGTAGTTTATTACAACCGCAATGAATACTGGTCGATAATGCCTGATAGATTTTTTTTTCATACATTTATATTTCGTATTAATCTGGAAATAATTAATTTTTAAGTTTTTGTCAGGGTTTATAAACATTTTATTCTTCAGTTATTACCTTATAAGATATTATTATAATTTATGTGTTTTCTGTTATAAACATTTTTTACAGGCTTTCCTCCTCTTAATAAATCTGAATCATTGGTGTGAATGTTTTTTGCTCAAACTATTCAGTTGTGGGAATGGAAACTTTGTATTGTTTCTATCATAAAATAAAACTATGAAATCTTAGCTAAAGAAGTAATGATTAATGTATCTTTATTTTTTTGACAATAATTGTCAAAGAAATAATTAAGACTTGTTATCATAAAATAATTATATTATGGAATTACGTGACAAATCCGTGTGAATCACATTAAACAGTTGTCCTGTTTATTTAGTTGAATATATTGTGACCATTTGCACATCAACAAGAGCCACAAAATCCCTTAAAATATTACCAACATTATACAATTATGTTTAAAATCATAAATGTTGCCATAACCAACATAATTAATAAATCAGCTTGGATTTTTGTTACATATTGGGTATTGCACTCAATTACTTCTTGTTTGGAGCAAGCATGAAAATTTTGACAGTAAGTCATCACTTATGGCCAGGCATCCATGTCAGAAATTCTGGGCACATTACAGATCATTTGCAATGAATATGAACTGGAAAGGTTGTAAATTCATAGCCTTTAGCAATTTCAATGTTGATAGAATAACAACACCAAAGTGGCCGTTTCACACCTGTTTTCTATGAATATGTGGTATCAAATTTGTATAATTGGAATATTCATGTTTAACTCATAACATTTGACGCCATGTCTGAACTGCTTACAAACAAAATATGATAAGAGTACACATTAATTATAATTTACTATGAAGCTTAACTATTTTTGCTTTGTGTAGCTTAACTTTATTTTATTATTATTAATAGTATTTATAATATTATACTATCTTTATCTCTTTATCAACAGCTCATATTATGCGTTTAAAATAAAAAAATTAGACTGATTTATTTAAATCTTTGTGTGTAACATATACTTTTTTGTAAGGATTAACATGATGTTGTACGATTCACATACATATTTCCATTATCTTAAGGTTTAAATATTCCTACACTTTGTAATAATTTGTCTAAATTGATAAATTGTTTTATGTGAACACCTGAGTAATTTTGTTAATGTTTTTATTCATATTTAAAGTTAATCCCAGTATATTATTATAAATTCAGTCAAATCACCTTGAAAATGAGACAAAAGAAACTCATGCTATAATTATCTTACAAAATAGTTTTAAGACATTTTGTTTTCCAAACAAATATATTCACTACTGTCATATTTTCATACTATTGTCTTATACATTTAATTGATTTATAACAGAAATTGTTTTCTAAAGAAATTAAGTAAAAGTTGCCATAAGTTATTCTGGGATTTATGGAAAATTCTTAGAAAAGCTTGAGGGATTTTGAATATTTAGTTTAAACATAGGGCATTTTCACAGTTCAGAATCTAAACTTTACTAAATTTAATATAATACCATCAGCATTCACATAACTATTAGACTACAACTAAAGAATTATTAAATCATTTAAAGGTATAAAATAATGTTTAAAATAATAAATTCATTGTAAACAGTAAATACCCTCATTCAATAAGAACTAATATGTGTAAAATGTGTTTACTAACCTTGTTACACAAATGTAAGGAAATAATATGTATATGAAAATAATTATTCAGTTTTTGTATTCGATGTTATAAAATTATTTATTGTTTAACTTCTTGGCAACCTTAGCTTTACACACTTGTGGTTATCTTATTGCGCAAGAACACCTAGAACTTCTATACACATTCCGTAAAATCGCTTGTGGATGCTCACTTTTGAAAGTTTTCTCGCTAATCTAAACCTCGCCTTAGGTGGGTAGAATTAACAAGTTCTAAAAAGGAATTATTCGGAAAGTGGGTAGGTATTTGTATGTCTCCGATACCCAGTTTCTGATAACACTTAGTGAAAAACTTAGACGTGCCGTCGCGTCCTGCATCCAGATTTAACTTAGGCACCAAACGCAAATCGTAGGTAGTATAATTAAATACAGTCGCACTGTCTGTCTATATTTAGAGTAGACATCATTGCGCAGATGTCGATTTAAATTGTGACTCATTCTTGCTGCCATTGATCACGGTTGGACATACAATGACTTATGGCCGTCACCTTAATCGTATTAAACGCAGGCCCCTAAGATGACTTCACAAAAAGAGTTTAATGGTTTAATCCTGTATGTGGTCGCAGAACTTTACTAGCTTTCCATGAACGCATTTAAACATACTTATGCAAGATTCAAGTTTGTTAAGTTGTCATTAAGAGTGTCATTTTTCACTAATTAATCAAAGGCAGCAGCGAGTATAACCGGCGATTCCGCATGTTAACAATATTTTTCTGAAGTAAAAATAATTTAAATCAATGTTGAAGAAGGTAGAAAGGCTTTGGTTAGTGAAATAAATTTAAGAATTGATTCAATAGCGTAATATACTCAATCCTACACTTTAATCAAAGAAAATTATTCTATAATTACTCAACAGTTTAATATATCATCATTGGTTTTAGGAAGAGATAATAGGCTGACCTTAGCTTAAAGCGTCATCTCTATCACTAACATCTATATGAGATTTTGTTGCCGACTTTCCGATTCTCTTTCTTCAGCTCGATTTATATTTACTACCGAGTAATTTAGTTGCAATTACTGCTCCCCACAAATAAACTATCAAAATGAATAGACTTCGCGTCGTTTTATGTATAGACCCGGTATTGCTCGCGGCTTTACTTGTGTGATAGCTTTTCCAACTACAAAAAATCCTAAATCGCTATAGGAATCCATAGCAATATCATGTATCGTAAAAATCAGATTAAATGTTCAAATATTTCCCAGGAAAGCAAATTACCGGGACAAAAGTAACCTACGAGTATATGTTAATCCAGGACATGGTCTATTGATCTATGCGCAAGTCAAACTTCATCCAATCTTTTTCAGCGGTTTTTGCGTTTACTTCTATGAGACATTAAAATATTTTCAGACACATTCGCATTTAAAATATTAGTAAAATACTATTTAGTACTAAGGGAAATATAATTAGTAAAATATAAATAAGATAAGAAGTAGGTAAGATTAGTGTAAATTAAACCTTAGCTCTTAAAATTCAATTCGCTCGTAAAACATTTAATTAAGACATCTGTGGACCCGATTACATCCTAATAAAACATAGCATAAAGAGCTTTACCAAAAAGAATGAAGTTGTTGAAGTCAATTTTAACTGTAAGTTTGTTTACAAGACCGCAATAGCCACTTAATTCTACTTAGGCAATTGAAAAGTTACGACAGTTTAAATTAAAAAATGTTAAATGATTATAATCTTTGCTACAAAGTGTGGAATTCTAAGTCGATTTTCATAACAAGCAGTCAAGAAAGAGCTAATCAAATACTTAATTTGCAAAAACCTTATGTGAAAGTAGGTACAACATAAGCGCTTCACCATCTTGCTCATTTATAAATTGTAACAATTATGACCTGATAGTCAACTCACTCAGCACAAGACTTCATTGTCGCAAGTCAATAGCCCGAGATAAACTTGAACAACACGACTGTCAATGTTCAAAAGGATGTTTGCCACACAATGTCACAGATTATCTTACGAACATCGTATAAGCCAATTAAAGCGACTTAAATTTTAGTGAGTCAGTCACTGCTTATTGTAAAATAACCTCTAAGTGCTATAAACAATGATGACGAATTTAAGAAAACTAATGCAGTGTTATTTACTTTTGTTATTATCGAACTACTTAAGGATTATAAGTGCAATAATGAGCAGACAAAGTTCAGTATTGGTGTTCATTATATCTATGCAATTATATTTACTCACAGATATCGTTTTTTTTACTCATATAAATTGATAAGCGCCACGATTATCCGTATAGACTAGCAAAACTATGGAAACGTTGGATTACGAATCACTGCGAAGCTCTTCTTGTTTTCATGACTGCTAAAACAATTATAAATGTTATAACGCTCAATAATTTTATAACCTGCACAATGCTGCTTGGCAACAGAAATAGACTTTGCGGTTGTATTTACCCAGATAAACTCGCATACGACACTCGCATATAAAAGACCGACTATTGAGTAACCTTCTAGTACTGATCTTCTTACCAGACGATCAGATGACATGGCTATATTTGTACTAAGAGCTGGCGTATCGAAAAGTCTGAAGGGTTTAGTCTGTGATCCTTAACATAATATGCTTTAAGTAACATAAAACCATATTCTGAAAGATTCCAGTTTACCTGCAATAAAATCTTCAGAATTGTCTTCCTAGCTTCCCACTTGATGCAATTTGCTCCCTATCGCAAGATTCAATCACGCCTTTTCCTTTCCATCGTGTAGGCTATCTTTAATTGACAAGTTCTACACAGTTCTATTTTAATTTGCCATTTTCATAACCAAGCCAATAATTCCAGTTTTACTAGTGCTCTTTCAAGGTAACGAAAAGGAAAATTGTATCAAAAAAAAATAAGATTAACTCTTCCAGGTGAAGCGGTTTTGTAAAACATGGCGATTAAGAATGATGTTAACATCGTAAATCAATATTCAGTTGTGTGTTGACATACGGCAGCTGATGACATCATCGCGCGCACGCAACAGACACCGACGTCTCTGTTTGCCATATACACGTGATCTGCAGAATTGATAGTATTTGAAAACTCATCTACTTTAATCCGTGTCAACTTTTTACTAGAATAATTATAATTACAAATCACCATAAAAATAATCTGTTCTGCTTTCATAAGGGTATTACGATCAAGAGACCATATAATCCGGAAAACTCTGTTTCATTAGTCGCTTTGATCATCTAGAAGCAGTTGACCGCCGTTGAAACACGATTAGCGCGGTTTACTCGGCTGTATTGAGGACATTTCGATGACAACGCAGCCAGTCGGTTACGGGGTAATGCGCCACGAACACTACCGTACTCGCCGGATTCCTCTCACGCTCCAGTTGCCACAAATACCACTAATTGTATTGCATTTTGCCACTGCTCGAATGTGGGACTTTGAATGCTATAATACAAAACACTTCTCATCAATTTGTTCCACCGATGTCCGATGCACCTTTTATCAAACAGTTTTCGGACACTTTCTACTTAATCTTTTTTCGCAAGCATTACATTGTGTTTTGAATTTCCACAATGATAGCGCTTTGGTCAAATACTGTTTTGCATTTGTAATTTTAACTTAATCGTCTGCTAGATAAGCAATCGCCAGACTGGCAACTTAGCAACAATGCAACGTCTACCGTTAACGTAAACACAAATTATTGATTAGTCTCGGAAACATTCTCTTGGCTGAGGGTATTGCTGATACTTTACGTTAGTCAATTTGTGCTAATTTCATGATTTGAATTTCGTGGCTAAATCTTGGATAAATGTTCTATTTGCCTTTTTTCTCACTTTACAGTGCACTTATGCAACTGTATGCGAAGACCATTAAATGGTGATACGTTCAATGTAATGTGAAAAAAAAATCTAATGCAAATTGCAGTCAGTAATAGATCACAAGATACATATTTCATTATCTCTTTAGATGCCTTTCCTTGTGAAAGGCGTTTTTAGAAACGAAGTAGAAACGCTTCGAAATAATTACATATTGTGCAGTATCATGATATTGTAACAATTACTGTAATATTTACGTGCATTTGCTAGCGTCCATCTTTTTATATTATTACAACAAGCTTTACATAAATCACCAAATCATGTTTTAGTAGTCGGAAACAATAAATTAATAAATTACGCACCAATAAAGGTTAGTTATGATCAGTATATGCGCGTTATATTTTCCGTAACATTATGTTAGCTTCTTTGCTCGACACGTGGTGGCACCACTTGTATTAATTACAAGGTATCTGTTGGTTGGTTGTTTCCTGTGCGCAGTTCTGCTTAACTGGAGTCGACCCAACGTAACCCGAGACTCGTAGCAACCGTGTCATGAAATCGACACTTATTTGCCGTTCTTCCTTATGTTCTTTGTATGGAGAGATGTTCATTGCTCTAACATTGTTTTCTTTGTTCTCAGACATTAATCTGTTAATGAATTTGTTGTGTGGTTAAACAGTTTTGATGGCTCAAAAGGACAAGATTAGTGCCATCAGAAAACGGTTTCGTTTTCATCATCGCAAAGACTTTCAGAATTCGACGTGTTAATTACTTGATTTAGCTTAATGATTGAAATTAATGATTCTTTTGCGATTATAATCATATATACCTACGCTTGTTCATTGTTTGTACCATATGTGTTAACATTAAAATTACTTTGTAAAGACACATATCCACAATAAGTTAAATTCGTCTATCATATTCCATATTTCTCGAGCCGAGTAATCCCCCATCGTCATCCTTGATATGAGGATTTGTAATTCAATAAGCAAATCACCACGGCCTCCGATTTCGATTACGCAGTCAAGACGAATGTCGTGGATGAAGATGGGCGTTTGTGTAATGCCTCTTCTAATAGGGAAATTCATTCGTATGTGGGCACAAGACTACGCAAGCCCCGCGCCGACAGTTTGAGATTGGCTAACGCGACATCCGCACGCCCGTAGCGTACAAAACTCGTCTGTACGAATATTTACGGTGAAATATTTTGTGCCAGTTTGTCGCTCTGTTTGTCACGTCATTGATGTAAATAAACAAAAGAGGACCAACCCGTACACGACTGACTCACCGCTAAATATCCTCAAGTGTAAATAACCCAAGTGAAGTATTTTTGTGCACTTTTTGTGTAGTTTTTGAGTGAGACTGTGTGTTAACTAAACGTATGTCACATGGAGTTTTACCATACTTTGATGACGTTTTTCAAGGTTAGTTTACGTGCAGATAAGGACTTATTGCGCTTTTGTTACATCTACAACATATTTGGAATAATATAAATTACCTATTCATAGGTGTGTTTATAGTCACGTATTTTATGTAAATTTTTCTCTTAAGCAATTAAAAATGTGTTAATTTTTAAGGTCGCACCTTAATTGAAGACAAGTCCATATAAACCATACAGCGCTTCACAAGGCTAATTTTACATATTTACCTTGATTAGTTAGACGTGGGCTGTTTACACCATTACTAGTGGCACTTAGATTATAAATTAGATTAATTAACATTCATAAAGTTGTGTGAATATACGCAGTTGTGTTTTAATTAATTGCTGCTGATCATGCATGCAAGTAAATAAAAATGGTGCTTAATAAAACATTAACGTTGACTGGATATGGGTTTTTATTGACTATTTAGTCATGTAAACTAACGTCTGTTCGCGTATTGTTCGAGCAATGTTGACTACATATACACAAGTATAACAAATCCAATTCGTATTTTCCTATTAGCAAACATTCAATTGAGTCATATCGCTATAAAAATGAAAAGCGGGTATGACAGAATTATAATGGCGATTGGGGCGTCGCTTGCCAAAATAGGATTTATGGTCGCCAAACATGGCATTACCCTCCGGAAATAGGCAGTACGTTTACGACTGCAGTGTCCAAAGAAAAGGGTGCTACTAAGTTTATTTTCGGCACGTTTTTATTGTTAAATTGCCCAGATCACATATAAGTAGCGGCAGCACTGTTGCAAAAATTTATTGGGATGCCGCCTTGCCAACTATAAAATTCAAACAGTGTTCCGGTAGCTTCGTACGTGACAATTGAATAAAATACAAAAGGAAGCCCTTTTGTATACTAATATATTGTTTTAAATAGACCTTAGTAAATATATTTATGCTTGGGAAACAAAATCATTACCGATCTCATTACCAGTTCAGGAGAGTGAAAAATCTTAGTTATATAAATTTTGTTATAATAATACTTTTTTTGTATAGTAAGCAAGCATGGTACATAATATGATTGATAGGCATTGTTCATTACCTACAATCAATAACGTATTACAAAGGTTATAAAAGCAATATTTTAAAACACGATATCTATCTTGATTTTTCGCGCTGATAAAACGTACCCAAACACGAAGTTTCCTTTCGCAAAAACCTTGTTGGAGGGAAGGAAGTAATTATATTACTAATAAGGCCACATTATTCTGCCGTGAGTTCACCCAACGATTTGTAGAATCGGTGGTTTCACTTATTATAGTTAGCCGTTTTGCATCCCATTTAGATTATTTAAGGTATTATTTTGAATAAATTTTTATGTGGAATGGATTATTTTTTGATAGAATTTATCTAAAAGGACGTGATCACGTTCGATGTTATAAAAATGAGTGCCTTGATAAAACTAAGAAATGTATTGGAAAGCTTCCGGAATTGGACGGATTTTTAACACATAAGGAAAAGTACCCTTTCACGTTGGCTTTCTGTCAGAAAGTCGAAGCAAAAATTGACAACCATTTCCAAATAACGCAATTTGTTTGTGATGTGGTAACAAATATAAATCAATTAGATGCGAAATAAGCAATCCAAGTGAACTAAGTTTGAAAGTAGAAACTGCCACCCCGTGTGACAGGGGCAAGTGAAAACGATTCTTGGCAAAATAGGTCGCCGGAAAGTGACAAGACGATGCACATAACTCTGTTTCGTAACATCTCAATTTCTCTGTAGAAATATTATTTTAATGCTACCATTAGTGAAAATAACATGCAGTGTATATGGCATTAATGTAAACAGCGGTTAATGTGATTATGTGGCTGCCGCATATTACTTCCTATGTTTATTTAAAGGTTTAAAGTCAACGACCAAAAGGACGTTTCAGTTAATACACTGTGGGCTTTGTACGAACTTGTTAAAACAGTGTTCTGGCCCAGTTGCGGCTTCCCACGTTTGCGTATTAACCGGTGTTAAATTGCAATTCAAGTTTTCAAACACATTGCTGCAACTTTCGGGAACATTGCAGTACTAATATAATGAACTATAAAGTAAAATTTACATCTGATTAACCTCCTCATTGACCGAAATTTTACATGCCAAGGCCAAATGTTGTAAAATTAAACCAAGGGTTATGAAGTGGCAGGGTAGAAATCAGATAAGAGGCGTTGCCAGTTATAAAACAAAGTAAAATTCTGACAAAACCAATGCTCAACGAACACCAACTAATTCAAAAGACTTACAGTATAACGGACTTTGTTCGGACGTCTGGCAAACCCAGATCCCCTAATCCCAGTTCTGGAATTGCATTTCAATTCGTTTCTAATTGTCAATTTAAGTTAGCGCAAACTACAAGGGACTAATGTGAAATCGAATACATATTTGTATTATAGGTATTTATCACGTCGATATAAAATCTATATATGAAACTAATCTAACAATTCAACCTTGATCTATTTCGAAATGTCAAACCTAAAATATAGTTATAGTATTTTATGTTTTGCTACGATATCTGAGTTTTTTAGTCGTTGATATAACACAAATTTGCATTCGAGATCAAACCCGTCTCAAGAAATTGTTATATATAGATCCATCTACTAATCGGATGCTATCTATTCAACGTGATTTACATCTCAACTTTTCCATTTATATTGGAGTGACTTTTAACTGTAACAGAAATCTTACCTTAACTTTCAATTTCGATCAGTACCCATCTACCAAACGCGGAATACAATAGCGCATTTGATAAACAATCAAAACCATTGATAAATTAATTGATTGAAGGTAACAAAGTGTTTGCATCTTCGAAACTTGATTATTGTGTCACCCGAGCACTAATAGCCGGCGGACCGGTTCCGTGAGAGTTGAGCATATAGTATTTACTACGTTCTTGTGGTCAACCCACCAGAATGACGTTATGCGTTTAAATTTATCAATCAATAGTAAAATGGCGAAAGTTACACAATACCAACAAACCTAACGTGTGTTTGTTGAGTAGGGAGTGTTAAAATACAAATAGTTTTTACATAAGATTGAAGTTGCGAAATTTACTCGGTTTTTGTTCAGATTCAGCATCAAAACCAGCCAACCAGACCTTATACCCTGAGGTAAACTAGTTAAGACTTTTGTGACATTCAATGATATAAGTCCACCTGATCCACAATATACCTATACATAGGAAAATATTTCTTCAAGTGTCCTAATAGGTACCTACATTATGACTTACTACCTTAGCTTTTTGCCTACTGCCCTTTCAGCGGGTTGTGCATTTGGAATGTCCTCTTAAAGCCATACTAGTGTACCTCCTCACACAAAGACAATTTTTTGTAGATCGTTTTGCGCACTATAATTTACAAAATGCGACTCTAGTACCGGCTACTTTATTATGCTATAGATCAGCCAACAGAAATGTATCCTAGCAAATACAAAGCTTATAGCAAAAGAATAGATCATTAGCTGTCGGGTTTGGGACGTTTACTCAATTTCCGTAAACACATATAGAATGGCATGGCTGATGATGTGTTGAATAATGTTGTTCTGTAACGTCCGCGTCGCGGTCGCGGCGGGATGCGATGAAAGTGAAACGCGCGTGGACCCGTGGTCGTTCAACTCGGCACGCGCCACCTTCAAGCGCGCCCGCCACGCAGCCGCCGCGCTCCCGCCGGTACTGCCGACGCATCTCCCGTTCCCTACGCCGTTCTTATGATTTCTCCTGAAACTGAGCCAACCTCGGCTTTAACTTTGAAATGATTCGAACCGTCGCGTCCGTTGCGTGAAAGTGTGTCTAATCGCTTATATTTTATTACTGCGCCGTACTACGGTGCTATACAACTGTATTACACAGCATGCACGGATTTTGAAGTACTTTAAATATTTTTATAAAAATTTCAGTTGTATCCTAATAAGCATCTTCTAACAGTTCGCCTCACGCTAAATCTTGACTGCAATATTCATAACATAGTTGTAATTTCGAGTTTTACTATACCAATAAAACAAATAAAGAATGTTGAATAAATGACGCACGTTCGTTGTTTGGGTCAGTGTGTTTGTATCCTCGCCTTATTAAATTATAAACACTTGCTGGCGGGCGGTTTATCTCAGCCATTACCATATGCGGATGTGTGGCGAATTCCAACCGCTGATCTAATACCACTTGTTCTCTATTGGCTAAGGATATATGAAACATTGTGTACCGTCTCAACGATTACTAAGCGTTTTAGTTTTACGCTACGCAAAACAGTTGTGTTCCAAGTCCCCTGGTTGTATTGTGTTTGAAGTTGGAGAAACATGTGAGATGTATGAAATTACACGCAATTGCGCTGCTGTGAATTCATACAGCTGAGTGGCGCGACGCAGTGACTAACTTCAATGCATTCGATGATGAATCAAAATGAAACAGCAGGAGGAAAATACCATTAAGAATGTTATTTTCCTCGCTGTTTTCGTCATACTTTGTTTATAATATTGATATTGAATTTTACGTGTATAAGCTCACGTCTTTATAAGTAATGATGTTTCCTAATTAAACAAAGCTAACGTCTGTCGCGAAAGAGGTAGTGAGAAGACTGTGCACACAGTTAGGACAAGGTTATTTCTTTCTATGATATGTATTCACTACGCGTGGGCGTCAACCGGCAAAATTCTCATTCTACTAGACAGACGATCGCCTAACAAATATCATACTGAGACTGTTTGAAAATAATTTTGACGGAAAAAAAATCATATTCTTGAGATCCTATCTACCTAATTACATTTTCATTTCGGCGAGCGTTAAATGACCAATACTCTATGAATGTGTTGGCAATATTATATTTAGTCCTAATAACGACGCGGGCAGTGGATATTGGAATCATGTCGAGGTATTAATACAATAGTATTGTGATTCGTGACAAACAAAAATATTACAAACAGCGAAAGAAGGAAACCCGTTGCAATTAGAAATTAATATTATTGAAATTATTTTCATTTGATTCAATTAAAGTCTAAAATTAATCATCATCAGCCACATAAAGTGCACTGCTGACCGCAAAGATTTCCAGACGGACTTGCCGAAAGCGACCGACATACAGCGTGTTCCTGCGACCTTTATCAAGTTAAAGTTAATAAAGCAATATATCGTATCAAATAAATAAATAAAATAATAAATAAATATCACTACGTCCATACTGACCTTAGAAAACCTTTATAATTGACAACCCAAACAAAACTAATGTTTATTTACTTTTGTGATAAGCGTCGTAAACGTGATTTACTGCTACTTGTTGTAAAAACATGTAAAATATAATAACAATGGAAGTTTTCATGTAAAACCACGTAAGCAACGGAATATTATTTGATATGAATGATAGTCCAAACTGAACCACAAAAGACTTCAAGCAGGTGTAAGAGGCAAAACAAGCTTTACCCATCATATTTAACCTACATCAATGTTTTTTTAGTAGTTAAATTAAGACGTAGAATCTGTGAAGGGCTTCCGTGCGCAGTAGACTGTACTATGTAGAACGACCACCCACTGCAAGTAAAGGAGATATGGAAACCGCTGGGAACTAAAATGAATATCTATAACGTAAATAAAGAATACTTGAACTGTTTTGACAAACTGTCTAAGGGAATACTTAAATGTAGTATTATAAAATTGTAAAGCATTGTTTAGCCTACACGCCGCCTGCTGTTATACTTTTGGCTATGGTGTGGCGAATTTATTTGAATTTTTCATCAGAATCAGTGGCAAAAATTTTGTGGAACAATTAAAATGCTCCTTATGAAAATGTGTTACAAACAAAACTTCTCAATCTTCAACACTTTGACGAATTGAGGCCCAGAAATCTTGCATAATGACATTAATAATTATTAAATAAATTTTAACATAATTAGCAGACAAATTGCGTAATAACCAAAATGTGGTCGCATAACTTCGTACAAGCAATGGCGATCGCAATACACCGTAACACATTCAATAATATGTAAAGCAAACGAGTTGGAAGTTGTTTATAATTTTCTTATTATTGTTTATTGTGGCGTGACGTTCAGGTGCGTGATAAAAACAAATCATACATCATAATGGAACGACGCTTTACGCGAATGCGCGCAAAATGTAGCGGTTGAAGTGTTGTGCGATGTCAGTCACGCATGTGGCTAAAACGGCTAATCGAAATGGTTGTATTGCACAACACTTGTTGCTTACATGGACTCGCGTTTGCGCTAGGTCAAGTGAAAAACTAAGCTATTCACAAGTATTGCTGTGTCCGCCCGGTTGCGACAATTGTTGCGAAGCCGCGTGTTGCCGTAGTATGAACTACGGTCAGGGAGCGTCCGAATGTTTTTTTTATGACTATATATGTATTGTATGCAATATTTGGTATTATAATGTATAATGTACGGTTGCATTTATAAGGAAACTAGGCGCACAGTTGGTTTAATTTACTTATCCCGTTATTATTACACTGACCACAACTGCGTAGGGACGGGTGACGCCAACACCACCGCTAAATGTCGCCAGCCTTTACTCAACGACGTGATAGCTTTTATGCTATAAATACATATTGCGTATAAACTGCTCTTATGCCTATGACAGTTTCACCAAGAGTGCATGGTCCATGGTTATTCAATAAAACAAGAATTATAAAGATTAAAATTAAACTAATTTTTCGGATTCTATCGCGGTTTTTTGTTTTTTATTTTTCTCCCGACGTTTCGAAGACTTTGCAGCCTTCATGGTCACGGGGGGGACTGAGGTGTTGTTCATCCGCAAAGTCAAAGTTACAATATCTACCTACATTTTACAATTATACAACTTTTTAAATTTTTAGCTGTTGGTGGTCCGATCTACGCAGAATGAGCTCACAGTGTCTTGAAGTCTGGCAGCCGGTCTTTTGGGGTTCCGTTTTAATTAAATGTAGAACTGGATCCCAGGCTTGTGCAAGCTTCCAACCAACTACCCTATTGAAATTAGGATGTTTTTAATTTCAATAGCCTCGCGAATCATCCTGGGCAGGAATCGGTGTTCTTTGGCGAGGATTTGTGGCTTGTCTAGTCGCAGATAATGATTGGCGCCTCCTTCAGAGTGTTCAGCGACTGCAGACTTCGTCGAGCGTCGGTGTTTCACGTCAGCTATATGTTCTTTTACGCGGGTCCCTATATTTCTTTTGTTTGCCCGATATAAGAGAGGCCACAGTTGCAATCTATTTTGTATACTCCCGGTTCTTGTAGAGGTATATGACACTTGACAGGTGGTAAAATTGACTAATCTTCTTAGGCGGCTTAAAATAAGTTTTTATGGAAGCACGCTTCAGGATGTAGCCAATCTTGTCGGTGACTCCTCTTACATATGGTAATACAACCGGAACACGTTCAACTGTGGCTGGTTTCACTCGGTTTCTGTGACGGCGGCGTGGAATTTGGAGCTTGTTGTCTCGCAGTACTTGCTTGACATGTTGCAGCTCAGCGGCCAGGTGTTTCTCGTCACAGATTCCTTGTGCTCTCTGAAACAAAGATTTGCCCACGGTAGCTAACTGTTTTGGATGGTGATGAGATTCACCGTTCAGATATTTATCAGTATGGGTCTGTTTCCGATGCACAGTATGACTTAAGGTCTGATTAGGATTACGGATGATTAAAACATCTAAGAAAGCAAGAGATTTATTCTGTTCTAACTCCATAGTAAATTGGATTTTATTGTTGATGGAGTTGAGGTGATTTAAAAATGCAGTTACTTTATCAGATGGTAAAATTGTGAAAGTATCGTCTACGTACCGTTTATAAAACCTTGGAGTGACCGGGGCTGTACTCAGGGCTGTCTCCTCGAAGTCTTCCATAAATATATCGGCGACTACCGGAGATACAGGGGAGCCCATCGCTACCCCTCAACTTGTACATAGAACTGATTATTCCACAACATATAGCCAGATGTAAGGCAATGTTGGAGTAGTTCTGCATATTCTACAGGAATGTTATTCTCTGCCAACTTCTTAGATACAATTCTGATGCAATCTTGTACTGGTAAGCTCGTAAAGAGAGACTGGACATCAAAACTGACCATAGTTTCATTGTCAGCTAATTTTAGGTCTTTAATATCGCTGACAAATTGGTATGAATCCTTCACAGACGCTCTAGTGTTTCCTCTAAGTGGTGAAAGCACTTTTGCTACGTGCTGAGCCAATCTGTAGGTTGGTGTGTCGATCTGACTCACAATGGGACGTAACGGAGCATTTAATTTGTGTATTTTCGGTAACCCATACAGTTTAGGCGGTTTTGCACACGAAGGAACGAGTAAGTTTACGTCAAGATTTAACTTATCGGAGTAATCTTTTATTAAAGAGCTAGTAGCCTTTAATACTTTGGTAGTCGGGTCTGTTTTGACTATTTTATAGGTACTTACATCCGATAAAAGTTGTTCCATTTTATTATTGTAGTCTGACGTATCCATTACTACTGTCGCATTTCCTTTATCTGCACGGAGAATGGTAAGGTCCTTCATCGATCGCAAGTTCTTTAAAGCGATATATTCGTGTTTTGGAAGATTTGGTTTCGGCACTTTCTTTTGACGCAAAATTGACGAAATGTCCTGGCGTATCGCCTCCGAATCTTCGTGTTTTAAGTTATTTTTGAAGAGACTATTCTCAACATTGCAAATAATGTCTTCATACGGTATCCTTCGTGGTGTAACAGCAAAATTTAAGCCTTTCGATAAAACCTGAATTGTGTTTTCGTCCAATGATTGTTTTGACAGATTTATTACTGCGCGTTGTCCATGGTTTGCGCGGGAGTGTATCTTATCTATGGTCGCGCGCGTTCCATTCCTACACTCGGTGTTTTTAAGATTATCAACAAATAATTTTGATTGTAATTTATTATATTTTATTATATGTTTGTTTTGCATTCATTATATTTGGAAGTTTCGCGCTTATTTAAGGTCTCGATGCAATTTTTTAAAAATCAAATGCTGACAACTCTGTCTTCAATTCATTGGATATAATCTCAACACAATTATTTATGTACTGGAGGTCGGATCGTGTTTCGTGTATGGTAGCTCGTAACAGTTTAGTACTCGCCTGGTTAAGAATTTTAGCGCTCCCTCGTATGTATTTCTTGGGTGATAGCTTGACACACGTAGGGATGAGATTGTGGTCACGACATCTCTTCAAGAAATTCAATGATGTGCAGAATCTTGCGCGCTTAGTTTTCAAATTCTCCAACCGGCGTATTTTGTTGGCAAGTTCCAGTCCGTACTGGTTTGCATAATGATTTCTTATATTTACGCGAATGTTAGACATTGAAATTAAACTAATTTTTCGGATTCTATCGCGGTTTTTTGTTTATTATTTAACCGCGATAGAATCCGAAAAATTAGTTTAATTTCAATGTCTAACATTCGCGTAAATATAAGAAATCATTATATAAAGATTAAAGTCAAAACATCGAGTTTGTTAGCCCACGGTACTATGAAATGTGTCTTTCCGCTGGGATGCCTTTACTTCTACGTGTCCTCATTACGTGCGAATGATATACATTCGAGCACGTCTGCTTAGCGATTACGATTAGCGAAAGTAGCTCACCGATCCACGTACACCGCGCTTCCCATCGTGTCGCCAGTCGTTGCACTACACAGTAGTTGGTAATGCGTATTCATACAAACGTTTGCAGTGCCAATTACATAAGTTACCTCATTGTGTAGCGTGGTGGCCGCAGTCACGATAGGTGATACGGTCCGGCGGGCGCGCCACCGGTCGTTAGTTCCACTTCATCGGGACAGGAGGACGAGAGTGAATCACAACCACTCCCAGCCGCCCACGCCGCCGCCACTACGTGCCTACAATTAGCGCACAACACGTTTGTTATTTGTGGAACGAAACAAAGCTGTTGCTCAACACTATCGAAACCATCCTCAATAAATTGATGGGAAAATTGATAATTGCAACATGCCTTGGATAGAACTAAAGATGTTGTGTCGTAATTTTCCCCACGCAAATTTGTCCGTCATCTAACATTATACATTATTTTTACGCATATTGAAGCGGCAGTAAAGTGAGATTTACTTGTATTTAGTTTCAGAGGTAATAGTGACTTGCATAATTAGCAAAACTTTCAAACTATTAATTTAGAATCGCATAATATAAATGCTGTTAAAGCAACCATGACGGCTAATATAGAACTTGCCAATAAAAACTGGTTTGCAGGAAATATGGAGTGGAACGGAAATAAAATCTTTAAAGGTTATTTACGTTTATTAAGCTCCAAGTCTAGTATGTTAACGCAACCTTATACATTTTTATTACATCAAAAGTCATTGAACAGCAAAGTGTATTTATGCAACAATTAACAACCTAGTAAAATTATAGTAAACAAGTCAACGAATATTGTTGTAAGGGAACTGGTCTCAACGCGCATACCGTTGCATATCATACTAGACACTTGGAATAGGCCTGTTCTGAATGCTATAACATTTACGTGAGTATGGAATATAAGGCCATCGAAGCAGGTTTAAGAGTAACACCAGTAATTGAGAACGAAAAGGCTATCAGAGCATGGGATGTATATTTTAAAAGGATGAATCATTGTATTAAGAAAATACGTACTCCATTACATGAATGAAAGTGAATGCTGATAAAGAAAATGTTGCGGAGTGTTATAGGATAAGAAGCAGGCGCATGAAAATATTAAACTTTTGTTCTGCCCATAAATATTTATAATCAACTTTTAAATGTTATGTTGAATCTTCTGCAATCTCATTTGTTTGATTACCTCATATTAGATTTTAATGTACGTTTGTTTTTATTGTTCGCAGAGGATGAGGGGTGAGCAGACGTGGTAGGAGGAGATCGTCATGAATTCTGACGTACACCGTCATCAGGCGCATCCGCCACTAGCTCAGGTAATTTATTTTATGTCTTTTAATTTTAATATGCGCTTTATAATAGTTAGATCATCAAGACAGAGTTACAAGCAATTGTGAATCCATTAATTTAAGTTATACTACAAACACATGTTGAATACACTCAGCGATCAGTATATGATACCGTCGCTGAATACACTTCAATCATAATTTTATAATGTATAATCTCTGAACTTAAATAACTACTGTGATCAGTTGGATTAATCTCTATTCAGATCAATCTTGTAACCATTGTGTGTGCCCATATAAAGTTGCCAATTTAGACTTAACGTCAAAATTTGATCACCCAATTTGAATATAACTATTAGGCGATGTCGAAGCAAGCAGTAGCACGTTTGTTGTGCATTCCTTATCGATGTATCAACGGTTTGTACTGCGGCGCCGCGCCGCTTCTGGCGTTATGTAGGTGCGCCTACACTGCCAATCCATATTCGCTTAGCTTCGGAACTCTTGATCCGCGATCCGTATCGCCGCAATGTTTCCTCTTGTTAATTTGTATCTACTGTTCCACTACTATTATCGACTACTTGTGTTAATCATAAATTTGCGTGAGCTACTGTATGTATTTATTGCAGACAGTGTCCGCAATTTAACTTTAAATTTGACTGAAGACATGAAATTTTAATTAATAGTATTGTACTTTACGCAATGGTGTTTAAGTATTAATTCGGATGTGGAAGCCGGCGTTCAGATGTAACTGGTCTTACCTGAATCACATTGGCTTTGGCGTTTGGCCAAGGTTGAGAGTTTCAATGGATCGTTAACCGCCACTGTGTGGGAACATTATCTTTTGTCTGAGTACTACATTTATTACACCTACTATAAATCAAGATTACGAATGAGTACTATGTACCGATATTGCTAAGTGTTGCTAATCTTAATCCTTGTCCCCAATATGCAGCAGGCGACGGTTCCAGCGCAAACAGTCGATCCAGTTTCAATATGACTTGTTTCATGTAACGTCAATATGGACTTAAACTCGTTCCGTTCGGAGATGAAATAAGAGCATGCACAATGTACATATCGTTATATAGTTGCTGTGGTAGTTATAGCTGTTTTATTAATAAGCTATTAGTCGAGCATTTCAATTATTCGAACGATCAAAATTGATTCTGAGCAAAATGTGAAAAACAAAATTACTCGTTTTACTTTATTCGCTGTGAGTAATACAAAACTAGGAATTTCTCAGTAATTAATTAAATTGATTCAATAGCATGGCGAAGCGTCTGCAGACTCATTAATTGAGTCAGTTTATTGTTATTGTTAAAAACATTACTACATTGTATCCGCGTTGCGAAGTATGTGAATAATTTTTCTGTTACCTGCAAGACTGTAATAACTTTGCTTAATGTAGAATTACTTCCTAGATATTTTGAAACGGCAATCTGGTTTTTGATCAATACAAAGAATTTCTTTTTGTGGGCTGGTTAATACAAGTACGTGAAAAAGATTGATTAATCCAACCTAGGGGGACACCAATAATTATTACCCAAGACCGCAAATAATTCCACAGATACATGTTCCAGCATGAATAGCGCAATAATGTTTATATTATAATATAAACCGCATACGAAACCACCGTTAACGGACAATTTACATGAGCCCGTATCATGAATTTGCTCAGTGTTTAATATAACGTAACACTTGCCAGCAGGTTTGGGAAGGGAGACCCGTGTCCATAAGGGTGGATCGTTCAGTTGATAATGTCATTAATAATATGCGCCGATATAAATAGATGATGCAAATGCGTCCGTTATTTCCAGCACGGAGTGCACGCGGGCGCACAAGGCGTCGGTCCTTGCGGCTGGTACTCTGCTTCGGCTGCGCCCGCGCCCACCGCGCCCGCCCGGCACAAACGTGCTCAACCACCTCATCAGTTGCCGGTCAGTTACATTATCATAATAGTGTGTCTTCTTAATTATTAATTCATAAGATAAGTAAAACTTTATTATTCTTTCACTTAATAGGAAGATACTAACAAGAACAGGGACCAAATATAAACGCAACGTTTATTTCATATACTTAGGTACTAAAGAAGTCCTCCTCCTTGGTTTGCTTTATCGTGGACGAACAAAAAATTAACAGAACTATCTTTAGTTTATTTTATTGATTTCCAAAAAACATGGAGCTAATAGAATTAAAATTATGAAAAAGGGCCAATTGAAAGTTTTCTTATGTGTTTTTTAATCTTTAAAAATATATAAATAATCTCAGTTAAGACACATATAATGTAGCACTGAACGCAGACGAAGAATGCTAGAATACTATGCTAAACAATCTCATATATTATATTTCTACATGCTGTAAATATGAGGTCTATAACAAATTAAGTCTAAAGTTGGTTGTAGAACAAAACTAACTTGATAATAAGTAAAAACAGAAATGCCAAGTATAATAATTGTACCGAAAGGCGGAAACGAGATTTCATCAGTCTCGCCAACAAGTCTGGTATCGTGTGTGTCTTTGTGTACGGGTATTGCGCCTGCGGTCGGCATGCTGGTTGGAGTCGGATTGCGGCATCGCAAATAGCGGCCGTTGTGGCCTCGTCTGATTTCCCAAAATGTTCTTTACGTCACTGCACGTTTCGACTAAATACTTTTATGTATATCTCAATCAAAGGATTTCATGACGCATCTGTAAAGCGTTACTTTGATCTTTTCGTTCGCCTCGCTCGCCAATGCCTTTACTTCTTTATTTATCTTTAAAAGGTGCTCCATAAATGATTCATTTCAATATATATCACGACGATGGCTCAGCAAATTTTAAAAGGCGGTGTTTATTTTACCACCACTTGAATGCGTCCAGATGATACGCAAGTCTTGTGTCGTTATTTTATACAGAAAATGCATGGGCGGTTTGGTTTTGTTTTAGTCGCAAAAATAATTTTCATACATCGCAAGTCAGCGTGTGGTGAGCTATTTTAAATAGTAGTACTTAAACCATTGTTCCACTGAACTATTGAGTTAAGTAAAAGCATTTTCCATCGAATAACTGCAGTATTTGGTTTACTGATGTTTCTCTCGGATGATTTTACTATCTCAATTTAAATGATTCATCATGGTATTCTTTATCATATGTGGATTTGCGTAACAAATGTAATGAGAGGTCACCTAAAACAATAAAAAGATATACGTTTGATATAAGTGGTTCGTGAGTAATGTTCAGTACTTAATAGAAGACATAAATTGATGAAGGTGACGCGTGATAATTTATTTTTGATTCGTTTTATAAAATTTTATGGAAATCGTCCAATTTACTAGTTGTACGATTCTTATTACGTTCTTAAAAAGATGTTGTTTTGAAAAAAAATATTTCAATTAATAGTTGTCGTAAAATATGCCAATTTTAACACTCAACCACGAAACTTTTTGTAACTTATAATATACATAGTATTTATCCATAAATGAATAAACATTATACAAATGCATACATGTATTTTGTACTATTGTCGAACTGACTGAAACTCGAAATATTTTATCACGAGATTAATGTTCTAACATCTTCAAATTTAGATCATGAAACTATGATATAACTTTCGCGGGAGCGTACTTTACCACGGTACGACTACAGTGCTAAGGTCTCAAGTTCGATCCCCGGGTTGGGCGAAGTGATATTGAGTTATTCTACTCAGCATTAGCCCTGAGTCTGAAATTTGTGCACGAAATAGCGATAGGCTCTACCCTACCACATTACGGGACGGTACGGTCAGAAAATATCTGCACCTGTTGCGCTTCTAGCTACCCCTTCGGAGATAAAGGGCGTGAGTCTTTGTGTGTTACAACACAATGGTAACTATCAAACTAACCCTGACTGTTCAGCTTCATGATCTTCCCCTACGTTTTAGGGATCTACTTATATAATTCATCCCGATATTATAATATTCAGACTCATTAGTGTAAGATGTGCGTGATATGCTTAAACTGAGAAGTAGTTTATCTAAATATCGAAATACAAACATATAATCAAAACATATCAGAACTCGTGTAAAGTTCACACTCGAGTCTCCGTAGACTGTCCATATCTAAGTCATCGTATCAATAGGGCAGCGTCAACAGAGGTCGGTCCCACTGACATCATGCCTTCACCAATCTGTGTCACCGGATTTATGCGCCTTTGTTTATTAATTTTATCGGTCTGCAAACAAGACCGCAAACGGCACTCATTAAATCTGTTTGCATACTTCATATTGATACGGTTTATGTTTATTGCAAGTGTGTTTGTCCTTTGATTTCTATTTATAGCGTATATAACTTTGCCTGCAACCTTGCTAGCGTTGAAGATCATTTTTTTGTGATTTGTCTCATTCTTTATTCTAAACACATTTGAATCAACGTTTATCCGTTCTTGTAACGTAAATACCACATTTATGGAGCGCGAATCCTGATTACTGCTGACTCATTAGTCATTAAGATTTTTTATGAAAAGTGTCAGCGTTGAGTACATCACCTTATGAATGCGGTCTAGTGATGAAATGAACATTTATACTGTAATACATTTATATGAATCTCTATTTCCCTTGGTCAACTTGAGAACGATTTAGCCTATTTCATTTCTTCTATTTATCTTATATTTTGTAGAAAGTTTTTACGTAAAGAAGTAATAACAATTTTAGAAAACTTTACGACTATTTTAACTTTAGGTGTTTGACAGTTCGGGCATTTGATGAACGTGAAGTTAGCAAACAGCTGTTTTTTTTAATGTAAATATTTTACAAGTAATCTTCTGTACGTGTGTATGTCACAGAAGTACTATACCGCTGGTTCGATTTTAATGATTTTTTTTTATGTGTTTTTGGGTAGGTCCCTGGATGTTTTTGATTCACATCTAACCATGGTAGGGGGCGCTGTAGTCGGTTTCTAGGATTTTATGTCCTTTTTAGAGCAGACCAAAGACCGTCGGAGCCACTAGCCTTTCATATTTTTTAAATCAGTTCGAAGGTTTATAAAACGTTTTTGTCAATAATATAGGCATTAATTGTTCGTAAGGTGACAAGGTCTTATAAATTGGTATGTGTATCACTGGATTTGAGGGCGGGGTAAAGTTAATTTTATCGCTCGGCCGCCTGACTTTGTGCCAAATAATTCCAAAAACTTAGGTTTTAATTTTTATTTTACAGTATTAGGCAAATAGAAAGATTTATTTAAATGGATCATGAATCAATAAGTATTTGGATAGGTACTACTAACCAGAATCAATTCATTCATAGAGCATTCATTCCGATACACTCATTTATCAATCCAAAAGCCAATACTCTTCCTTAGTCGTGTCGAAAAAAAACAAAAGACTGATCTAATTTTATTTTTAAAATATATAAGCTATTATATTATACTCTTCTGCTAACGTCGTAAACTATAAAGCTGAAATGTTTGTTTTTTTGTTTGAACACGCTAATCTCAGATACTACTAGACCTGTTTTGAAAAAAATCACTATTAGCAAGCTACATTACTCTATAGTAATATACGCTACTTTTAGTCCCGGGAAAATATAAAGCGGGACTTTTATCTCAGAAAATCTTTTTCATGCGGGCGGAGTCGCGAGCAAAAACTAGTATTTAATACGACTCGCGCTCTTACTGTTTTTGCAGATAATATTCAATATCATGGAAAAGCGTGTCGTACAACGTTGATTGTGCTTGAATGTAACTTCTCACGATCGTATAGAAAGTTAAGCTAAGAAGTAAAGGTCCCATGTGACACATACTCGCGCCGCGCACGCCGCGGTCTCAATGTGGGCTAATGCGCATATTCAAAATGTAATAATGTCGTGCAAATGACGCTTTTACCCTGCAAAGGGGTTTATGGATATGTTGGCAACGTTGAAGTATTATTGATCGATTGCTTTTACTATTGTGGTGTCGAACAAACGTCATACGAATACCACAGGCGAAATAACTACATTTGGCGCGATTACGTCTGCGGTTTAATGAAAACGCCTCATTATCCTGTTGCCTTCATGTTCCCTGTGAATAATAATATATAATATCAGCACTGTATTATATACTGTCCCACTGTTGGGCACGGGCCCACTACTACTGAGAGGGAAAATAATGTGTGAGTGAAACTACAAATCTGGAAACATGCCGAAAAAAGTCTACTTTAAAATGAAAGTAAACTTCTTACCACCAAGGTGATAATGATCATGATGATCACTAAAATCTTTAAGTAAATAAGAGTTTATTAATCCTATATGCCTATATTTTTTATTATGAGTTACGTTTGTTAGCTTGACAAGACTCTGCTTATACAAAGACACCGGTCTTTCGGGTGACCGCTTTAGGCGCTCAGCATCCATTTGAATTAAGTGGCCATCACGAGTGCAACCCACTAACCGGTTTCGAACCCCGGCACAGAACTGCCTCCGCAACCCTATATTTGTATCTCTTTACCCTATTACAGCACCGAAGCAAAACATTCTCTCAGTCGCTAATTTACACTCCCCACAAACTATCGATTCGCGTAATATTCATGCGGTATCCGTTCCGGAATGGGCATCGCATAGTTACAAATTCACAAACAGATGAAAGTTATTTTTACCATAATATGAAACATTGTTTCAGTGCGGCGGCAACGGGAGCGGCAGTAATGGGCCACACGCGCCGCTATCGCCTACCGCACTGCAGAATTCCATTGCACACAATGTGAGTTCACTGTTTATGTATTTCAACAGTACTCTTTTGTGTTATATAGGTCGATCTATGTTAATTATATCGATGAGATTAAGATATTGTTAGATATCTATATTGCGTGAAAATATAGTTACTGTATGAATTAATCGAAGTTAAAATTGCACTGAATGTATTACATGTATAATGAAATAGATTTATAAAAATGTACTAGTGGTTGAAATGCGATCGTAGCATCTAATATTTTTGTAACATTTTATATAAAATTTGTATTATTCTGCAAACATTCTGTTTATGAACTTTAATTATGCCTACTCACACTCCTCCGTGCGAAACAATGTTTCAAAAGAAGTGCAAAGGTTTTATCTTCACGTATTAATGTGTAGACAATGATGTATTTGAATTAAGAATTTAAAGCTGTTATAATGATTTTTTATGTTTACGCGAATGTTAGACATTAAAATTAAACTAATTTTCGGATTCTATCGCGGTGCTAGTATTTTATTTTCTCCCGACGTTTCGAAGACTTTGCAGCCTATATGGTCACGGGGGGGACTGAGGTGTTGTTCATCCGTAAAGTCAAAGTTACAATATCTACCTACATTTTACAATTATACATTTTTTTTTTAATTTTAGCTGTTGGTGGTCCGATCTACGCAAAATGAGCTCACAGTGTCTTAAAGTCTAGGGAGAAAATAAAAAAAACTAAAACCGCCATAGAATCCGAAAATTTGTTTCATTTAAAGCTGTTATTTTTCTTATAATAAAATTTGTATGGGTGGTTTTGTTTGACAGCTTGTAATGTCATCGTCGGTGCGCACACCGGCGGCGGCGGGCGCGGCGCCCTCCGCCATGCACACCTCGCAAACTACCCCCGGTACGTACAACCTACACGCTACACCGCACATTATAACTGCTCTGAACTTAGTTTCTTATGGTCTACAGTCTATACCATTAGCTAGCTACAATACCATTCGTGGCTAACTTCAAGCCCTCTATAAAATTAACGATAACTATTACTATTCACGCAGACCAATACACTCAATGACTTATGTCACGTATCTACTTATTACTGTAATAAAAATATACTTATTTAATGGGTAGAAGTAAATGAGCTAAACTAAGTAATACTCGTTCGTTATATACATTAAGATATCCAAAATGACTTTTAATGCAAAGGTATTAAGAAATATTTCTCTTTCAAAGTTAATTATTCCCGACATAAGTATAAGACATGGTAACTCTAGCAAAGGTGTAACCGCAGTCGTCCTCATTGAGTAACGATAGTGCTATTTCACTCTATCATTACTCGTTTCCTGCCATTTCAGACAATAACTACAGTCATTTAAATTTATGTGTTCAAATTGCGAATGAGAAAAAATATTGCACCCGTCTAATAATGTAACGTTGTTTTTAAAGATAAATTTTGGATTTAACTAGAGTCATCTTTAAACTAGGAATGACTTATGAATAAACACAATATACTTATAGGTCTACTATTTCCCAATTAATTATTATATCAAATTAACAATTAATAACAATATGTGTTGTGATGTCACCGCGATGTAAACGTGAGTCATAAGGAATAAGCCTATTATTTGGTTTGTCCAGTAGTCGTGGATACACATTAAATTAAAATTAATCGTATTATTGTGTTGTGACTTTTCGTAAAACCCATCCATAACATTCTCGAAATGTTTTATGTTTCATACAAAAAAATAGATGTAAGTTTAATCAAAACCAAAAATTCATTGATACTGTGTTAGTAATCACATCTATTAAAAAATATATCCAAAAGGTCCTATCTTAAGGCAGTCAAATCATTAGCAGAAATCTCGTAATTTGTATTCTCTGATACTGTTGTGTGAACCTTCATTTTTTTATTGTGAAATTCTTCAGTAGTGTTAGTCGTATTTATAAGGTTCTCTGAAAGATATTTTTGTACTCTTTTGCAACTACCCTCATTACACTAATATATACTGTTATATTTATTAACTCTTCCGGTACAAACACATTTGTTATTTAAAACATATTTCCAAAGTTGTGTTGCATTATTAATGTATTTTTTTACATGTTTGTCTAACAGCAGTGACCAAAGGCCCTAGTGACGTCATAATGAATTCGTCCTCGGTCCAGAACCCGCCGCCCGCCGGCAACAGGCTGATGAACATGACGCAGTGGCCGTACGTATACAAAATCATTTATTTTTACCGACAACAACCAGTGTGCCAATATTGGTAGAGGTTTGTAGAGCCCTATACTTGGACCGGCTAAGGACCTCATGTCTCGGATACGCTTTGAAACTTTCGGCCTTACACCTACCACTATAATTTCTGTAAGCCAGGATCAGCAGTGGCGCGCATTTTATGACAACGAGCGGCGAATCCCGGCGAGTCTTAGGGAATATTAATCTGTCTTTATCCTGCAACGAAGTTAATCAAATAGAATACTTGGAAGGAGTTGGAAATGTTGAAATTTCTTCTAGGCTCTACAAGATCCATTTAGTATATAATTTCGGATCTTTTCTTTACTTTTAGTGTAGGGTATTTGTATCCGTCCGGACAGTGACCACTTTACACAAAGTAAAACCCGCCATAGTGGCCCGCGTAAGTGTGTCGCGTACGACCTGTGTATATAACTTGTTTGAAACAGGCCGGCATAATAGGAGACCGGCCTATGCTTGATTTTGTACATTATTCTATATGTAATGGTTAATAATACGAAAAAGAAGCACTCCTGCGAAAACTGCATAAAAATTGGTCAAAAAATGAGCGAGTAATTCATATTTAAAATATTGTAATGTGCATAAGTGGGCGCGATGTGGGATATCGCTTCATCTCTTTCTTTCGCACGCGTCGTAATTCCCGATGACGTCACATGTGGGTTTTTCGTCTCTTTTCTGTTTCTTGTTAATTACCCCTTCCAACGAAATTCAAAGACTTATAACTTGTTGATTTTTTACCGGATTTTAATAATTCCTTCTGTGTTATAATTTGTATTATGTAAATATTTGATAATAGTAAAGAACAAAAATGAGTCCGGTACCCTATTGTGTCGATTGACGAAGAATAACCTTCTTTCGCAAGTCGACACTACAAGGACCGTAATCCACTTCCATCAGGTGCATTGGAGGCCATTTACCACGCCCGTATAAAAAAAACTTAAAGAAAGAAACCAAGCGTCTTTCTCGACCTTATATTATTTCCTACTCGGTGTAATAAACATTATTTATATTGAAGCGAACGGAAACGTGGTAAACTAAAGTTTATCTATAATACTTAGATTGTTTATAAACACTTTAGCAGCATAATTCGAAATTTATGCAAGTCATGCTGTTTATATTATATAAGAATTATTGGTGTTTTGTCTAAATCACACAAACGTAGTTTAAGTTATGGGTGTGTTGCGCGAGCGACATCATGCGATGGAAGCAAAGCGATGCTATGATACACACAATGACTTACTCGTAGTTTCCTTCATTACTTTTCGAGTTGGACAAAATTGGTTTAAATATTTGCACTAAAGGAAAAAAAATTACGACAGTGTGTATTCATTGATTTATATTTAATTTCTTATATTCGGTAATACTTTACTGAAATATGACATACGATAGCTTTACATTGAATAGATTGACTATCCACTATTGATTTTCGTTAATATAATGTTAAATGTCCAATTATTTTTTATTTTATACAAAATAAACACAAAGAATAATAATACCTTAAGCTAATCACAGTAGTTATCATATCATTAATCATTAACCCTAAAACACGAGTCGTGAAATTTCCAAATCCATTGTTTCAAATTGATAATGTTTGTAATTGCGATAAAACACGTTACAAAATGATAAAGGACGAAAATATTGAATCTGCAAATTATTCACTTTCCATCACACTATCAATCTTATTCAACTGTAAATATGTTTGAAAATTCATTGTTAGTAAATAGTGATGTGTAAAGAAAGTGTTACAATAGGTGATAATATCAATAGAGTTATCAGGCGCCGGAATGATAACGCGTCAGTGTGTAAAGAGCTACCCGTAAGGCATGGAGAGTGACATTACAGAGTGCTTCCACAAACCGCACAAAGTCAAACTGTTTGTACCGCCGGCCGTAGCCTACGACGATACTGGCGATGAGTAAATATTGTTATAATCTGCACTGCTTTTCAGTGATCAACTTGTTTTAATTATTTTTTGTTTGTATTGTAAGCAAGGTTAAGGTGAAGGATAGCATTTTTAGTGGGACTAACATTGCCTGGAATTCAAAATATCTCATTTCATGAACTATGCTTTTATACCTTTTTTTTTAATTTATAATCACTACACTGATCTTACATAGGTATGGATATAAATGCACTAAAATAAGTGTGGGTTAGATTGTTTCCACATAATAGGGGATAATTTCATGTATAGGCACATTCGATCTGATGTATTCTCATGAATTATAGTTATACGTAGTTAGTATCATGAAAATTATATATTTTTATTATAATTTTGTTGAATTCTTACCCAGAACTAGACAAGATAATAACATTCAACCAGATTCAAAACAAGCTAGCATTGACCTCAATGATCTATCTGCAGATGGCATCACGGTGCGATATCCCGGGACCGCGCAGAAGCGTTGCTATCCGCGTCCCCGGACGGCGTGTTCCTGGTGCGAGAGAGCACCAACTTCCCGGGCGACCACACGCTCTGCGTGCGGTACCACGGACGCGTCGAACATTACAGGTTTACTTATATTATCATAATAAAATGTTTATAGGGCTATATTCTGCATTATATTCAAACAAAGCATTAAATATTCAATATTTGTTTCAGTATTTTCCTTCTTTAAAATGATGAAAAGTTGTAGCAATTTTATTAATATACAGTTTATAGTCCATACCATATTTGGGAAAGTAAGGACTGAATTGAAACAAATAATACCTTCTTGTTCAATGCTAGTAGGTAAACAATTGTATTCCTTTTTCCTTTTGCGAGAATGATGTAACATTATAGAAAAGTTATTTTATACCGGTATACTATAGGAATGTAATATGCTACAAATTTATTCTGGATGAAAATAATATATTCTAGATTATAAGCCGACTAAAAAGATATAATAAAAAAAATATTTTAGCACAAAATAATATCATTACTAACCGAAACATTTTGAATTTCAGAGTGAAATGGACGACGGCGCCCGATAACCAAAACCAACGTCTCACAATAGACGATGAAGAGTTCTTCGACAACATGACAGAATTAATACAAGTAAGTCATTTGCGTAACACATTTCACATTGAATAATAAACTTACTTACTAACTTAAAATCTATGTGCTAGATCTCTCTGCAATTTGGCTTACTTCTGTACTGATTGTCGACGAATAACAATGTTCATGCAATTTTGTGTTCCAACCTGAAAGACGTTGTATTTTTTAACCAATGTCATTATGAAGCTTATCGGATTTAACATCTAACGACTCACTATAACGAAAGCAGTAGAGCGCCTTTCAGAGCATGTCATTCAAACACCGAATAGTATTGCTAACGTCTGACGAGAGGTTGTACGTTCCGTTATTTTGTTATAAAAATAAATGTATTTTTTCAGCATTATATAAAAGATGCGGACGGATTGTGCACAAAACTGGTGCGATGTCTGCCCAAAGCTACGCAGAACGGCGCAAACAACAACGGCGTGTTGCAGCCGCCGTATCCGCCACATCCGCAGGTATACTCGCCTTTATACCGTATAGTGAGACTGTATATAATATCAGCCCTGTATTACATATATCATTTGAACCTAGTATTAGATACTGCTACACTGATGGGCACGGGTCTTCTTTACTACTGAGAGGGTTTAGGGCTTAGTCCACCACGCTGACCTGGTGCAGATTGACAGACATCACATACCTTCAAGTTTCTCATAGAGAACTTCTCAAGTATGCAGGTTTGCTCATATTTTCCTTCACCGTTAAAGCAAGCGATAATTCTCAAAAAATATACACATAACTTTAGAAAAGTCAGAGGTCCATGTCTCGAGGTTTTGAACCTGCGTACATTCGTTTTGGCAGTCCGTTCCAATCCCAATTAGGCTGTCGCCGCCCAGAATGTATAATAAACTAAAATAACATTAGATATTACAACTGTAAACTGAAACCAATATAAGCTCGAGTCATCTGTAGGTTTCGAATGTTTGAGGTCTGATGAATCGCACAGCTAGTGCTCTGGAATATGCCTCAAACGTTGGTTACTCTATCCTATCCTATCCTATCCTCGTTTCATAATATGTAAAATTATAAAACATCATCCGGTTTATAATAAATAAATTATAATTTGTCCATGCCGTGGCCCAATATATTGGGGTCGTATAGGATTGTGTGATACCTTTGATTGTTCTTGTTTATTATTGTTATATGCACTCTAAATACCCGACTTCAAGCGGGCTGGCATGATTGAGTTGACTGAGGCAAAATAACCATCTCCTCAGTCAACAATATTTGAACCCCACTCCACTTCCCAACAGATGCATTGAGGTCACTTTAAAAGCGCAATATAAAAAAAACTAATATGTGTGTTATGTTTTCCAGCAACCGCCGCCATACCCGCCTACGCCGAGCGTGACGAGTGCGTTAAGTTCGGGACACTTCCAACAAACGTACTCGTCGCAGATGTCCGCCGACCAGACGGACGGCACAATACAGCCGCAGGACTTTCTCGATGCACGTGAGTACGATGATTGGAAAATTAATGATCATGAATGATTGGCACATATACCTAGTACATTTTAAAAACTAGTCCATGGTATCTGTAGAAGTTATGTTTCAGTTCAATGTCATGTATTTAAGTTCGTTAAATTTGGCAATATAATATGATGCTCGACGAAATATTACACATCCATATATTTTATTATTATGTAATTTTTTTTCATTTATTTTAGTTTGGAAAATTGACGAACGTGATCTGGAAATCCGCGAGAATATTGGCAAAGGCGAATTCGGCGACGTGATGCTCGGGATATTAAACGGTTCACAGAAGGTCGCCGTCAAGATATTGAAAGATCGCGAGGCTGCGAGCAAGTTCCGGGCGGAGGCTAGCGTTATGGCGTAAGTCATTATATTGGTCTTATTTAGAAATGTAATCTAGTCGATTTATTAAAACACTTTGTGAAAAGGAGATGGACATACATACATTAAAATTGAAGTTTGAGAGGAAATATTTTACTTTAGGATTGATTTGCGTTTTAGAATTATTAAATAAAGTGACATCTGCATAATACAATGATATTCCACAACAGACTTGGCTGTATCAGCTTTGTACTTTCCATTTGTTAATAAATAAAACCGTGGCCGCGGTCAGGTCGCTGAAGCACGACAACCTGGTGCGGCTGCTGGGGCTGGTGTTCACGTCGACGGGCAGCACGTGCATCGTGACGGAGCACTGCGCGCAGGGCTCGCTGCTGGACTACCTGCGCAGCCGCGGCCGCCACTACGTCACGCAGCTCAACCAGATCAACTTCGCGTACGACGCCTGCTGCGGCATGGAGTACCTCGAGCGGCAGCGCGTCGTGCACCGCGACCTCGCCGCCAGGAACGTGCTCATCTCGCAGGAGGGCACCGCCAAGGTCGCCGACTTCGGGCTCGCGCGCAACGACCACGCGCCCGACGACCCCGCCGACCAGGCCCGTCTGCAGGCCAAGCTGCCCATCAAGTGGACCGCACCCGAGGCGCTCAAGTATAACGTGAGTCGCACAGCAATACTACCGTTACCACTCTTGAAATATACAAAAATACTGCACGCGGCACTGCAACTTATTCCACATCTTTACTACCTCAAGCCAGAAACCAATACAAGATCTGGTGTATAGAGCTTGTGTAATGTATCTGGTTTTCCTAAGCAGCTCCGCACAATGTGCAATAAACTTTAATGTAAGCCTTGCTGCAATACTATGGTACTAATTGAACATTTCTTATTTCAGAAATTTTCTAACAAATCCGACATGTGGAGTTTCGGCATCTTACTTTGGGAGATATATTCCTTTGGACGAGTTCCTTATCCTAGGATCGTAAGTGTTTTTTATACATTTTATGCCATTGTAATAGTATAAGCCTTAAATAATGCAAGGAAAATATAATTTAGATTTTTTTTATCCTGATTGTGCAAAAATGGCGTATGTGGACATGGGAAGCACATTTATAGCCAGCAATATTTTGTATATGTACGCTTAAATGAGATGTTTGTGGTGTGCAGCCGCTGGCGGAGGTGGTGCGTCACGTGGAGCGCGGGTACCGCATGGAGGCGCCGGAGGGGTGTCCGGCGGGGCCGTACGAGGTGATGCGCGCCGCGTGGCACGCCGAGCCGGCGCAGCGCCCCACCTTCCACGCCACGCGCCTGCGCCTCGCCGCCATGCGCGACCAGGCGCACCACGCGCTGCAGCACGCGCCGCACCCGCCGCACCCCGCGCACCCCACGCACCCCAACACTACACACCATCAGGTACGTTGAGTTACTCTTACAAATTAACCTAGCGGTCGTCTTTGTCTATATTTTTTTCTAACGTCACAAATTGGTCTTTCTGGAATATATTGATATGTTGAAATAATACTACTAAGTTAATCATGATCGACGATGAATAGTATTAACAGTGAAGATATTGATGCCAAGAGTTAAAAACTTCGCAAACTTAGGACAAAGAACTCCAGCTTTGTGATACAATAACTCGCGCACAAGCAAATATTTATAAATATTTTTTTTTGTGACATTGCAGTGAACGGGGGCTCACTTGAACAATGGACTAAATATATGAACACTGTAATGAGGCGAGTTGAAGACGTTCCGCGGAGCGAACCGCTTTGCGGACGGTATTTTATTAATTAAAAATATAAGTACTAAATTATTTTAATAATTATATTTGAAGAAACTTCCTCGCTTAAGAAGTAAATCTAATATAAATTAGGTGGTGAGGAAAATTAGTGTGTTATTAAATATATCAAGGAATGTGTCAGATGTTAGTCCTGACAGCACGACAGAATTTTTAGTGATGGTCTCTCTGTCCCGCATAATCCGACAACTTCACAGAATCACATAACAATTTTAACCACAATCTAATATAACGACACTGTATATTTTGTATCTATTTTTCACACTCCGTGAGACTATCACACTAAAGGTTCTGTTCAAGTAAATATCGAAGGCCTAATTATCCTAACTGTCGAAAAGATTCCACCCAATAGTGGCCGTGATGGTCGTGTCGCATGTCGGTACTATGGTACTGTCTAGTCAATATATTGTTTATAATATTGTTTGTATCATATTAGTATTTGCACGTTAATTAAATCGTAAGGTGACTGATTACATGCAAAACGTTAAACAAAATGCACTGTTCTTTGCCACTTATTTACAAAACAGGTTTAAATGTAAAGTTAGGAAAACTTCAAGATGCAACTCGGTTATTTTGTATACATTACATTATATGGTTATTTATAGAATAATAGGAAGGTGTGTTCCGCCTCAGCGGACTACGCATCTAGAGTATTTTCGTGTTGTGTCAAAATTATTTAACCCAATAAAATTTCACTAGATAAAAAATGTATTTCCCATCCCTTAAATTTCTATCGCAGTCAAATGTTTTAATTAGATTTTAATGATTACAATGATCATGATATACTATATACATTAACGTTTTCACAAATCTGTAATATTAATTTGATCAAGTGAAGTTTTATAGGGTAATGAGCTAAGTGAAAAATTCATTCCTAATAATGTTTAACGTCGAAGTCTGATGTTACAAACGTATTTATCGTACTGTGCATTTGTGTCTAATCTATGTGGGGGTTTTTGTGTCGTGCGGTTTTAGTCACGCTATAATTCATCTGGATGCCGAAAGCCATCAAACCAGACCGAATTTGCACAATGGACGTAATCCACACGACGCAGAAAATGTCCCGAGTAGTTTAATTGTAATTGAGTTCTGCACTTTGTGTTATAGAGTAAAACTACGATTAGACGTAATGATGAATTCGTTAAAGCCAAGGTTGTGTGCTATTGTAAAATTTAGGAAATGTATGTATGGATTCAAATTGACGTTTAGGATACAAACTTTAGGGATTGTTTCACATTTATTTATGTATACAATATTTAAATTGTCGAATTGGCATCGCTGGACGCTGTTACGCCGTTTTATGTCTATTCACTACGTGTCGAGATCTAAATTGACTTATTAACTGAACTATTTAAAACCTAATTTAACAATTACATTGGCTGATTGTGATTTTTTTTAGTTGGACGTGCAACCAGATACAATATTCATACTCATATTTTATCGAGTTTGCAGATAATCAATTGTCTTCATGTATTGATTGCAAGTGGGTTGAGTCACTACTCACTCGCATAACATTGTTAATAAGTCTCTCAAGGGGAACAACATCGCGCAAACCCTCCTCCTCTCACACCCTCTACTCGCCGGAGCATGATTATGAATCTTTTTACTGTACTACTTAAAATAAAACAAACCCAAGGCAAAAATAATATGTTGGTCGCACTAAATACATGAACACATGAAACCTTATTAGCAATGAGCTTTTAAATGCTTTTAAGTATTGTATTAGAATAAATATTATGTATGTCCAGCATGACAATTATTATTATAATATAGGTAATTGAATCTCACATGGAATGTGTGTTAAGTCCAATCTAAGAGTTATTGTAAATTTGATGTGGTCATAAATGCTAAAAATACTTTCCAACTATATGTGTACACATTATTTATATGCATATATTTTAATGAAGGGTTTAGATGTTTACACTCGTGCGTTTCTAAATATGACTTGATTCAGAGACTATATTCAATTAAAATCCGTTCTTATAATATCCGATCTTATGCAATACTAGCTTTAAGTGTTAAATTGTTTTTACAATTTATTTATAAGGATTATGATTGTGTGTTTAAAATTCTTAACAATTGTACATCGATCCGATTCTATCACGAATCATTGTGTCGAGCCAAAGTATAGTTTGAAATACAATTAAACTTTCTTTTGGTGTTTCTGAAACTTATCTTAAAATAATTACGATACTTAAGTCAAGGAGGCAATAAATTCATATTACGACTGTTTTATAGACATTAAATATTTGTTCGAAATACCTAAGTATTGCAGTTGTATCTTATTTATTTAGTATTCAGGGAAAAGTTAAATCTCATATTGTTTTGTTTATAACTGTACTATTATTTTCATTGTTGTAAATACATAGGTACTTGTAATGTTAAGGGATAAAATGTATAATAACAAAATATAAATATCAAGAAGGATTACAAGGTTTTTCATTACTTAATTCAATTTGTGACAGCTGCAGTCGCTGGGGCAACTGCTTAAATCTACTGCTTTTTCAGATGATTTTGACTTCAATGCTTTTTTAGCAAAAGATGTTTTTGGCGTCCATAGTTCGGGCTTAATACTGTTTTTGCTGGCAGTTTTCAGTGTAGAACTGGAAGCATGCTTTAAAGTTTGCGAGGGTCGCTCACGTCTATCTAGACAAGTGCTAGCTTGATCTGTGAAAGTAGAAATCATTTTGCTTGTTGTGTTCGATTTCGGTAAATCATTACATTGGCACGTTACATTTTTTTTACTTTTGCGTCTCATTTGGCTACAGCTACATTTTTTAGGATTTTTATTGAAACCAATGTCGTATTTGGAGTTTAAGTCATCAATAGACATGCTCGTTACAGCTTCATCTTCCGTATGTTCAGCGTCACAAGTACTAAGTATTTTTCCCTCCTTCCGTGCACAATCACAAGTTTTTCGAACAGGTTCGCTGTGACAAATAGTCCAAGGAGGTAGTTCAACTTGTATAGCAGCACTCCCTTTGTATTGCGTTTCGCTTAACCAATTGGGTGAACGTAAGGACGGGAAAAAATATACCAAATCGGTGGTCGACGTCCAACCGTCATTATGGAACTGTGAAAATGTATTAAATTCTAAGTAAATGGTAGGGTGCCTACATATATAGTAGGTATTTACGTAGCTATTATGAATTTATGAATCCACATATCCTAAAGGCTACTCTAGAAAACGGGACGGGGAAAGATCTAAAAAAGAACTTAATTTGTTACATTAATTAAACAAAAAGGTATAGGTACCTTTAGTTTAAATGTGGGATCAGATTTGCTGATGTCCAAGTCGTACAACTGTTTTTGTAGTACTCCAGATGTTCTTTGGCGTAATTGGCAAAAAACTGGCGGTGGCTGACTGAACAAAATAAAAATTACAATTAATATATGGCAAATCGCATACCGGAGACGGAAATAGAGCTGAAACATTAATAGTTGATCGAGCAGCGGCGTTTCTGTTTTGCGCGTCGACTTATGCAAAGAAACACACATTCAAAATTCTCGAGTTATTTTTCTTATATTTCCATAATACATAACTCAACTCGTCGGGTTATAATCTCAGATGGTTACAAAGAAATGTATTTGCAGCTCTGGGACAACTGTACTTCCAAAAAAAAAAACATGGATTTATAAGGGTATCGAGTGAACTCCGTTTTTGGGAATAATATATACTTAAACGAATATTGTTCCGCAATTATTTCTTAATAAAAACATACGGGTTATTAATACTGCGAACCAGCCAGACCGCGACATTTGGATTCCAAGTAGGATTGACATTATTTATTGGGTTATTATACATCTGCGGCCACCATTGCGATATTGGCATGAAGAAATACTGCACTGAACCGTCAGGATACACTAGCGAAGTGACGTCACCTTCGCCTATTATTTCTGAAAGAAAGAACATTTCAAATGATTATAAAACTACAACTGATAACTAAGTTTCAGCGTTTTTAAAACTTGTATTAATTTTATTCAACAATCATAGATTATAGTGTATGTCGTTGTGTATTTGCGTTGTAATGTAGTTTAACTCTAACAAAATACTTACATCTCGTAACAAACGTTACTGCAGAACAATATAAAAATATGTAAGTATACTTCCCCAGTAAAAACAAATTCAATATGGAAAATTAATAAACAAAATGATTAAAAAATATCTTGATTATTATCACTATCATAAATCATGGCACAGTAGTACAAGCACTTACGACGGTTGATTTCAATTTGTGGTCCACAATTATACCCATAGCATGGTAGGTTCATCTGGTTATATTGCATCGTGACTTAAACGTGGGATAATATTGTGTGATTAATTTATTTATTTCTACTGCTTCATTTTGTCGACTGCGTTGTAATGTCATTGTGAAGGACGTGTCATATAAATATTGAAGATTCCTCTGAAATACAACCTTTTCGTGCATACTCAGACTTACCCAGAGGATGTTTGTGGATGTTTGGACGAATTTGTTTGCCCAAAAATTGTGAGCCACATTGCTACATGGCAATGGCGACATAGGCATTTCTCACTTAGATAATTCAATATCCATAATATATACTCAATTTTTATTTTAAGATTTCTGTCACTATGGTATGCGTACCTAACCTTTCTAATACTTGTGCGGCCGTACAAAACCAATCACATCACATACAATTTATAAAAATAATTTCGTTTAAATATTATTTTAGAACCGATTACATCTGTGCGTAAATATCACCACTTGTAAAACAAAACGTGAGACTATTCATAACAATGAGATTACAAATTAAACATCCAGCTCGTTCAGTAAAAATGTAATAACATTATTATATTAGTTGTACATACATATTATACTTATTAGGTACATTCTGCGCTCAACTAAACACTGCGTTTCTTATGTGGAAGTTGACTATGTATTCGGAGTTTGTTCTCTGGACGCTAATTGCGAATGGATCGGTTGGATGGAATGTAAAGGCAACGAGTCGTCGGGCGCTCGCCGGGACCGACTGGCCCAGGACCCCAGCGTATATCTTGAACTTTAGCAATCCTGAATCACGAGCATAAAACCTGACAAACATACAAAACATAAATTAAAATATCTAAGTACTTATATTAATATGAAAAGTTTGTAGGAGCTAGTCTCAGTAACTGCTGAACCGATTTTGAAAAATTCTTTCACTAATAGGAAGCTACATTACTCTTGAGAGCTACAGCCTACTTTTTATTCAGGAAAAGCTTCACGAAAGTGGAGCCGCGGGCAATAGCTAGCATTATATAATTTATAAATTACCTTATAGGATATTCCCCATAAGCTTTAGGCCTTTCCATGACAGAAACCCACTTGTCGTCATAACTAAAAAGCCCTAAATCTAAATACGGCGAACCACTATACGACTGCGCACTAATAGGTAATTGCGCTAGTATTCGTTTTGTCGCCTCCGTCCGTCCGCCGTATATAGCCCTCACTATTGTTTGCTTGAATCTCTGCTGCGTCAAACGCGCATACAAATTATTCGAAGGTGAACACGTGAATTGTGAGTCAGCGCACAATCTTGCATTTCTAAAACAGTCACAATAGTTTTCAAACAACTGCAACAGCGCTTCTGACGTATTCTCGTACACTTCCAATATTTTGCTTTGGCTAATGTTGTAAATAACAAAGAATGAGAACTGGCTGTTTGGTTCTGCGACTCGCAGGGTTACAACTTCTTCGCTCGCGTATTTGATAAACAAATGATCTTCATCTAACAATTGCATTTTCCACATTCTCAAACTTCTGAACATGTCAAAATATTTATAGAATTTTCTTAATTCCAAAGGGTCACCTGTGTCGTCACTTATAGCCTTTGCTCTTTTAAAAAGGAACACAAGCAATCGGTGCTTCAAACTGTTTATTGTCTCTTCGTGGAATGGTCTTTCATTCATGCTTGTTATAAATACTGAACTGACAATAAAGGGGTCATCATCATAACAATATCTTCCGATTTTCCTGATTTCTATTAACATTCCCTCCACAATTTGAAAAAGATGAATGGTCTGATGTTGCACTGATAATACTGCTAAAACTTCTTTATACAAGTATATACCTTGATTGTGTGATAAGTATATTTTGTCGATTTTAAAGTGTTTAGTGTCACATAGTTTGCCATGATGAAGATCTACCAAGTGGAGAGAATAGTCTTCCAAAGGGGACCTGAAACCAATTAATTAAAGAAACGAGCGTATTGAAAAATATTTCTAACATTATTAATATATTTCGTTACATTGTGCTATCACATGTAGCGAATCAAGTTCTGGCAACTGTTCATGTGCTTCTTTACTGGCAACTACTTCAAAGGCTCGCAAAACGTTTCGGGCTCCTCATGTAAAACCCAATTCACTCATTACACGCTTTGTTAAAATCTAACTAATATCATAAATGCGGAAGTGTATAAAAAAGTTTGGATCCTTTGCACAACTTAGAAGGAAAGGCAGAAACAACTGAACGGAATTATTTAAATTTGGCGCACGGATAGAACGTGTTCTGGATTATCACATCGGCTACTATTTATCCCAGTAAATTACTTCCAGGGGAAATAATGGATTTATTAAAATCTGATTTTTAAATAGTAGATGCAGACGACGTTGTTTAGGTAGCGTTATTAATCACTACAGTGTTTCAAGGACCTTTGTGGCAGGAAAGGCTTTCACGCAGGCGAAGCTGCGAGTAACACCTAGCATAAGGAAAATTATAATGCTTCATAATTATTTTTATAAACATAAAAATAAACATAAGTATAATTTTCCTTTATTTACGACCTATCGTATCAGTAAGCCATCATTGGAAACAAAATGTTTTTACTTCCTGCACTTACCTGATGGTAGGTGTAACTGCCTCGTTGTTACTATGTATGTAGTAAAAGTGTGGTCTTGATTCATCAGGGATGTGTGCGGCCGATCCCACTATTACATAACGGCCATCTTCAGTGAACAAACTACATTCCCTATTCAATTGCTGATCCATAAACGGCAGTTGTCCAAGGTTACGCTCAGCTCTAGTGACTTCTCTTTGTTGGCATACATTTACGGTAAATTTAGGCTAAAAATAAACATGAAATCATTTTTTTTTCAATACACATCTAAATTCTGAACCTTCATCAAACTAAAGCAGTAATCACTGTGTCATGTGCCTTGAATTCCTATTCGTAAACTCCTATCTCCAGCTTGTATTACTCTCATGTGCAAAAGCTCTAGACATTAACACGTTTGTTATTAGAGTATTTTTACAACTATTACAAACACATAGTTGTATCAAGTTTGACCATAAGATTTAATATATTGTAACACATAGCATACATAACTTTTATTTTTTGCCATCTTTCTATATGTACTATAATTATGGTAAATCTCACGCCGCTCTATGTGCGCAATGTGCTTAAAAGGAGTGCCGATTTTTTCACACATTAATATCAAACTTACATGATGATGAATGATTGGCATTCACTTAGTAGTTGTATCCAATATTAGATGTTGGTAGATAGATGAAATTGAATGGGTTGAGTAATGGTTCACTCCAAAGAATTTAAATAAATGTTGAGGGGATGACTTAATGTAATGACCTAATCCATATTATTTTATCAATATATGGTTAGGTGGTGAAGGTGCACCATAGCTATTTTTAGAATGAAATTTATTTATTATATTAATTATGTTAGGTAGACCTGTGATCATATTTTAGGACTACAACCAATGCGCATTCAACCAAAATACAAAATAAATGATGCAATTTATTAAATAACACTATGGATTGTGACTAGTCATTAAAATTAAAATGAGTAATAAGGAATCAAAATTAATGTATTTTTACACCAAGGCCACATGCTAGGAATGTGCAGTGTTCTATCCTCGCCACATTTCCCAGTCCTACCAATCCTTCTAATAGTTCCATTGATGTCTCATACTCTCCCAGTGACCATTCTAGGGTGAGGCTCATGGCCTGTTAGTAGGTTACACTCACCATGTTTGCTGAATGTTCAAGGGTTGCTAACACCTAAAGCACTTACCCAAAAGTACTGTGTGTATATGTATATGCCAACCCTTGTCAGGCTAACAAATGTAAGTCAACTTAAAAAGAAACTAAATTATGAGTAGTCATTATGTGGTGTCAAATGTGAAAATTGAATATAAATTACCTTGAAAAATCTATAAAAAATATGTGTCCGTATTCTGTGATGTGCATCTGCATCTGCATTCAGTAAATCTGAAGGATATCCAGCCACCAAGTCACCGGCCGCTGAAGCACCTCGGTACTCATATATCTATAACGAAATACATGATTCTAATAATCTCTCATTATAGTAGAATTCTTTGTATTATGTATTATTTTTTGGAATGATTATTGAAAAATAGAAAAGCCAATAGTTAAAGAACTATCAGTACTACCTTGCCCTTATAAGTAAAAAAAAAGAAGTTGGTTTGTAAACACTCTATGTTATTTTAACAAGAAATAACCAGATTCAATAATTTGTATTCATTAAAATTATATTAAAATTATTTAAACCACATGCTTCGTCTCATACATTTCACAGAAATCTTTGATTTTTGTGAAGGCACATTAAGCATGTTTTCAATTGAACTGAGTTATGGTAAAATGTACCAACTACTTTTAAACAAAATTTGTGGATTTTTGTTTGTTACAGCTAAATATGTTTTGTGTATCAAATATAAATAAATCTATGTGAGTTCGCTGAGCAGTAAATTACCACATTTGGATTAAAGAATCAATCCAAATGTTGCGTTATGTGTGTTAAATATTAATCTTATTTTTAGTTAATTTATATGTTGGTATATTTTGGCATAACTGTGTCCAATTTGAGTTAGCTTCTAACAGGGATAATATGGTTTAAATTAAGATATTATCAATTGAAATAAACTACTTTCCCCTAATTTTTATCATAATAAACTAACGCTGCCGTACGTACCTCCAAAGAAGTTTGATCAGCAGAAAATGCTATAAAATGTTTACCATCTGGACTAAATTTCCTCAAAAAACAAGGTGGTTTCTCTACATTAACTATTGTCAAATTCGGAAAAACATTCTGGTAAAATTCTCTCACAACGTGAAAATGGGACCCTGGTTTTCGAGAACCGTATATTTCTCTTTCCATGAGCCTCAAAACTATATTCTGAGGTTTAATTTTTCTAGGTACAATTTTTTCTGTGCAAAAGAATTCATTTTCATTAAGGACTCCTGCTGGTGGATCTTCATAGTAAACATGTTTAGAGTTGCTAGAAGATGCCATTTTATTTTATTTTATGTGCTAAATTAAGTCATTTTTTCTATATCAATTCCAAAATAATCACAATTCAATTTATACGTAAACATTTGACACAGGTGGCAACAGGCAGGTGTCAAAACTCAAAACTCTTATCTGTGAATCGGCAGAGCATAAAGTTAAAAAAAGGCTCGGCCAAAAAATATTTGATATATCAAAGGACTAAAAAAAATCTAATGAATTTTCGAAGCTTAGTGAAAATTCCATCAAATTCTCACTTAGACAAAAGTTGTGATTAACTAGGACCGTATACAAATATCAAAAAACATTTGTGAGCATACATCAACTGTTGTCAGGGTTGGTTTCGGAATGTAAATTTTTTTGTCTCTGGATTCTAGTTTATTGGTCTCTGCTCTGGATGTCACTGCGGTAACCTCAAAATTATTATCAATAAATGATAATAGTTACTGTTAAAAATGTTAACCGGCTTCACAGCCCGTTTGGATAATTTAAAAAGTACTATCCTCACACTAAGTAAACGCAAATCCTTCAAATATGGTTTACCCTTTGTAGTGTTTGTCGTAGGAGGATCTTTTGGGCTTAAAGAATGGACACAAATTCGGTTAGTATTTCATATAACTGCAACAAAAATCATCACTGGTGTTACAGTCTCATAAACCATGTAGATAAGAAGGCAACTTAATTCATGTACACTAGCAAATATACCTTTAAAGCTATAAGTAATAAAACCATTTTTTTATTCAGGTTTAAGTAAACGTATTAAGTAACTAGCTATGCTGTATTCTACACGGATTTAAATAAGTTATTTGATTATAAGAGAATAAACCAATGGACTTATAATAAAATTTAGAATGAAGATACTATATTGGTTTCCAAAAATATTATACATAATTATTAATAAGCTACAGATCAATGCTACTGGTATAACTCCAATTGTATTCAAAGAGAGTTTAGGTAGGTAGAATTACAAAAGACCTATAAGAATTAATACAACCTTTATCATTTACTTTATCTTTAAGAACTCAGTACTGTAACAGCATAATACTTTTTATGAAAAAAAAACTTTATATTTCTTATCTTATCTACATACCATATCTGATAATTCAAACCTTTTCAGGAAGAATGGTAAAGCTAAGTAGTCTTTGTCAATTTGTACTAGAAAAGTTTTTTCTTTCTTATTAAAATAATTACTTATATATATACTAGAATATTTATGGTATATGTATTATGTCTAGTATTTTTAAAGGTTATTTTTTAGTAAATAAATATAAAACATATCGCAAATAAATCAAAAATATTTTAGAATTATGAAGGAAAACAGCTTTCCATTTAAATCTATCATTTGTTTGTCAAATGTTCTTTCTAAAAAAGCACTATAGATTCATAATTTATATTGTTGTGCCTAAAATAAGATACTTTTTACTTTTAATAGAGGTTTGGTGCTCAAACCAAACACCTGCATTTATCCATGATAAAACTCATCTTCATCTTACATGATATATCCTTTAACCATTCATATTCAATCCATTTTATATTATTATTATTTTTATAAAATTGCAACAGATTTAGGGCATTACCAGTAAACTATATATACATCTGTCATCATCAAACCATCTTTTATCTTGCTTTCTCTAACGAAAATGTTATTCACCATAGGAAGACAACATACTGAATACGTAACTATTACAGACATATACAGGATAAATAAAAGGGGTTCCATTCTTAAGTTATCATGGAAAATAGGACTGGAATTAGTAAACAGTTATAGGCATTTGCTTGCTCCTGTCACAAAATAATTTTAGCGTGCGCCTTCACCCGCCTCTTCGCGATTACGGATTGAACTTTTAGTTGTGTACCTTTTAATTATTATCATGTTATGTACCTAGTCAAGTGCCGCTGCAAAACAGCCCGCGCAAGCGCGCCGCAGTATGGGCGAAGATATTGATCTTTTCACTTATATGATTCATCAGATTCGTCTATACTGAATCTAACTGGTCTAGCAAGCATTTATTTACTTAGTATTTTTTACGCTAATGACGTTTATTTTCCAACAGCTATCAATTTTCAAAGGTAAAAGGTGTAAGTAAAGAAGAAGCTGAAAAAATGGGCTTGCACAAAGATAAAAAGGTGACCTTGGAAGATACGTACGAGGAAATTCAAAAACTAGACATAGACAACTGGGAAAACAAAAGAGGACCACGACCTTGGGAAGAAAACGTAGATGCGAAAACACAAAAATAAATATATTTTTACATTTTAAATAGTCTTTGTGTACAGTAGCATAGTGGATACATTATTGAAATAAGCAATAAGTTGTACAGGTAGCTTATAAACAAATAAATTAATTTATTGTGATTTCAAGGGCTTTTAATTAATTGTTTAAACAGTAATGGTAATGCATTATAAATAATAAATACTTATTTATTTATTGTGAATAGTACGGTACAAAACACCACTTACACTATTAATTACAAAAAGCTTAATAATAAATTACGCTAACAAAGATCTAACTTCCTTTCAATACTCGCAGAATCTTAAACATTCTAACAAAAATACTCGCCTATCACTCGCAAACATATCACACTCTGGTTTCGCGTCCAGGAATATCTTATAGATCTAAGTAGCTAACAAAATGAAAAGTGTAGTGAATGCGTGAAATGCGTAAAACTTGCTTACCTAGTTACCAATTAATGGATCTAGATGAAATTTGTCATAGTACTTAGTACAAATAGATCAAGTCTTAGAATTATAGTAATACGCTTTTCTCCATCCTGTGGCCGTAGACATGATGCCCTAAGATGTCTTTATATTATGATACCTTTCTACTTTAATTCCCTTGGAAGCTGCATAATGTATCTTTAAATCAGTAAAGGTCTATACACTGTCGAATCAGCGAGGAAAATCTAATAGTCATTTTAATGAACGTTGTTTAGTTTAGAGTCTAATCTTAGATATCCCATCAAGGTCATACACAACACGATAAATCGGTATTTACAAAATGTTTTTGTTTACTTATTTACTATTTTTTATGGGTTTGGACTTCTTAGTCTGACGAAATACTTAAGATTTCCAATGTTTATCACTAGAATCTAGGTTCTAGAAAATAACTCATGCTTATTAGAAATACAATTCGGGAGTTTACTTATCGGAATAGTAAGATCAGTGTAAACATAATTATGGCCAACTGCTGTAAATATAAGGAAATACTTACCTTTATGTTGTACTGTGACGATTACATAAAGGTTGAGCTACTGAAATAAGTTTACTTATCTACGTTAAGTACTTACATAGGTACTTACTTCTTACTAATTAGTCTTCCCTAATAAAAGTAGTAAGTAAGTAATTAGTGTCCCTAATGTGTTATTGTAGCTACCTACCTCCCTGTCTGGCAAATAGAATCTTATTAAACTATAGGGCTTTTCGCTATATCTAATTATTTTCTAGGCATCTGCAAACTACAATGCGTAATTGATGAATGCGTACCTATTTACTTTGACCTCGTAAGTATTTTTTTTCTAAATTGGCAGATATGTACGATACTGAGGTATGTAGATAAAAATGGATGAATACCTAATAAAAAGTAAGTACTTAAGTACTTAAATGTCTGAAAATTTAGGTCGTGTATTTTTTTTTCCATCTTTATTTATGTAGGATATTGCAGCCTGTAACAATAATAATTAGACCTAAATAGAGTTCAGTGTACGAATGTTTGAAGTCTGCTTGACTGGAAATATGTTGTTTTTGTCTGTTTTCGCAAAATGTTGTATGTACTTTAGATGTAGGTATAGGTACGTCACAAAGAAATTACGCACGCGTTCTAGAAACGTAGTTTATGCTGTCTCTATCTTTCATTGCACTTCAGACAAAGACAAAACATTTCTCGGGCTTGCTTCGTCATGCCAGACGTTATTGATCGGACACAAAACCAGAGTGTATAAAAAGGGTCGTCCCCATTGTGCGCCGACCAAAGAGTTATAACCACTACGTTTAGTGCAGACGCGTTTTAGAACGAGTACATTTTAACGAAGTTGAAAATAGAATAAGTGTGTAGCGTTCTGATTTGAGTTCTTTACTAGTTATTAAATATTTTGTTGTGCTGTATTTTCCTAAATTCTAGTGATTTAATTGGTAAGTACATAGTAGTGTATAATAATTTCATATCTAATTTAGTTAGGAATATCGAACTGGATGGTACGCCATGTTGTTTGCGCATTGCGACTGCGTATTGATTCGACGCAATAAGCAGTTTGCTGATCATATTTTATATTGTAAGCATATATCCTACCGGGAATCCCAAAATGCAATAGTATAAAGGTTTTAAATTTAAATTCTGGTAAAATTTGTATTGTCCTGGTAGGTATATTTTTAAATACATTCAACTACATAGAAGGCACCATTATTCACCGTCTATCAAGAGTAAATGTAAACAGGCGTCCCCAAATAAATAATATTTCGTAGCCTTGAGCTAGTGAATGTTAATAAGGTTGTCCTAGTTAAAAAATAACTGCGCAGAACAGCGGTAAATATTTCACAATGTTTCAACAAAATGGCCACATTTGATATTTCTTATCAAAGGTCTATGATTCACAAACTTCCGCGAATTTGCTGTGACGTGTAAACAGCGAGCCGTTACAATAAATTAGAACATATCAAATTGGTATGTGCCTATTGTTATTGACTATTATTGTTATAATTGTACCTAGTATTATTTTAAAATAACTCGCTACTATAAATATTTTACAAAAAAGGTTTAATGTTATCTAAATGTAGGTTCATGGTGTTTAATGATTTTTTATATGTAAAAGTATATTACATTAGTGAGTTTGGTAATTTTAATTTCACTAAGCTAAGTAGGCACATACTTAGTGATCAGAAAACAGAACAATAGATATTTATTTACCTACTTTCTTACTCATTTTTTCCAACAGATCTATATTTCTAATTCCTACCTTCAACATAAGGTATAGAGAATTATGCCTAAGTATATGATTTTAATCATAAGATTTAATCTTGTATTTTCTCTTCTTTTCAGATCAAAATGCAGATCTTCGTAAAGACTTTAACTGGGAAAACTATCACTTTGGAAGTTGAGCCTTCAGACACTATTGAAAATGTGAAGGCCAAAATCCAAGACAAAGAAGGCATTCCTCCAGATCAGCAGCGTCTCATTTTTGCCGGAAAGCAGTTAGAAGATGGGCGCACTCTATCAGACTACAACATTCAGAAGGAATCCACACTTCACTTGGTGCTCCGCCTCCGCGGTGGTATGCAAATTTTTGTCAAGACGCTGACTGGCAAAACAATCACACTGGAAGTGGAACCATCGGACACAATTGAGAATGTTAAAGCTAAAATCCAGGATAAGGAAGGCATTCCTCCAGATCAGCAGCGACTTATCTTTGCCGGAAAACAGCTTGAGGACGGCCGCACTCTGTCAGATTACAACATTCAGAAAGAGTCCACTCTGCATTTAGTACTCAGACTCCGCGGTGGAATGCAAATTTTCGTAAAAACCTTGACTGGTAAGACAATCACATTGGAAGTCGAGCCTTCTGACACAATAGAAAATGTTAAGGCCAAAATCCAAGACAAGGAAGGCATTCCTCCAGATCAGCAGCGACTTATCTTCGCCGGTAAGCAGCTCGAGGACGGCCGCACTCTCTCCGACTACAATATCCAGAAAGAATCCACACTCCACCTTGTACTCCGCCTCCGTGGTGGTATGCAAATATTCGTTAAGACGCTGACCGGTAAAACGATCACACTTGAAGTGGAGCCTTCTGACACAATTGAGAATGTTAAGGCCAAAATTCAGGACAAGGAAGGCATTCCTCCAGATCAGCAGCGACTTATCTTCGCCGGTAAACAGCTCGAGGACGGCCGCACCCTCTCCGACTACAATATCCAAAAAGAGTCCACCCTGCATTTGGTACTTCGTCTCCGCGGTGGTATGCAAATTTTCGTCAAGACTCTAACCGGCAAAACTATTACGTTGGAAGTGGAACCTTCTGACACAATCGAAAATGTCAAAGCCAAAATCCAAGACAAGGAAGGCATTCCTCCAGATCAGCAGCGACTTATCTTCGCCGGTAAGCAGCTCGAGGACGGCCGCACTCTCTCCGACTACAATATCCAGAAAGAATCCACACTCCACCTTGTACTCCGCCTCCGTGGTGGTATGCAAATTTTCGTTAAGACCTTGACTGGTAAAACTATAACACTTGAAGTGGAGCCTTCTGACACAATTGAGAATGTTAAGGCCAAAATTCAGGACAAGGAAGGCATTCCTCCGGATCAGCAGCGACTTATCTTTGCCGGAAAACAGCTCGAGGACGGCCGCACTTTGTCAGACTACAACATTCAGAAAGAGTCCACTCTGCATTTAGTACTCAGACTCCGCGGTGGAATGCAAATTTTCGTAAAAACCTTGACTGGTAAAACTATCACACTTGAAGTGGAGCCTTCTGACACAATTGAGAATGTTAAGGCCAAAATCCAAGACAAGGAAGGCATTCCTCCAGATCAGCAACGACTTATCTTTGCCGGAAAACAGCTCGAGGACGGCCGCACTCTGTCAGACTACAATATCCAGAAAGAATCCACACTCCACCTTGTACTCCGCCTCCGTGGTGGTATGCAAATATTCGTTAAGACGCTGACCGGTAAAACGATCACACTTGAAGTGGAGCCTTCTGACACAATTGAGAATGTTAAGGCCAAAATTCAGGACAAGGAAGGCATTCCTCCAGATCAGCAGCGACTTATCTTCGCCGGTAAGCAGCTCGAGGACGGCCGCACTCTCTCCGACTACAATATCCAGAAAGAATCCACACTCCACCTTGTACTCCGCCTCCGTGGTGGTATGCAAATATTCGTCAAGACGCTGACCGGTAAAACTATCACACTTGAAGTGGAGCCTTCTGACACAATTGAGAATGTTAAGGCCAAAATTCAGGACAAGGAAGGCATTCCTCCAGATCAGCAGCGACTTATCTTCGCCGGTAAGCAGCTCGAGGACGGCCGCACTCTCTCCGACTACAATATCCAGAAAGAATCCACACTCCACCTTGTACTCCGCCTCCGTGGTGGTATGCAAATATTCGTCAAGACGCTGACCGGTAAAACTATCACACTTGAAGTGGAGCCTTCTGACACAATTGAGAATGTTAAGGCCAAAATTCAGGACAAGGAAGGCATTCCTCCAGATCAGCAGCGACTTATCTTCGCCGGCAAGCAGCTCGAAGACGGCCGCACTCTCTCCGACTACAATATCCAAAAGAGTCCACCCTGCATTTGGTACTTCGCCTCCGTGGTGGTATGCAAATATTCGTTAAGACGCTGACCGGTAAAACGATCACACTTGAAGTGGAGCCTTCTGACACAATTGAGAATGTTAAGGCCAAAATTCAGGACAAGGAAGGCATTCCTCCAGATCAGCAGCGACTTATCTTCGCCGGCAAGCAGCTCGAAGACGGCCGCACTCTCTCCGACTACAATATCCAAAAAGAGTCCACCCTGCATTTGGTACTTCGCCTCCGTGGTGGTATGCAAATATTCGTTAAGACGCTGACCGGTAAAACGATCACACTTGAAGTGGAGCCTTCTGACACAATTGAGAATGTTAAGGCCAAAATTCAGGACAAGGAAGGCATTCCTCCAGATCAGCAGCGACTTATCTTCGCCGGCAAGCAGCTCGAAGACGGCCGCACTCTCTCCGACTACAATATCCAAAAAGAGTCCACCCTGCATTTGGTACTTCGCCTCCGTGGTGGTATGCAAATATTCGTTAAGACGCTGACCGGTAAAACGATCACACTTGAAGTGGAGCCTTCTGACACAATTGAGAATGTTAAGGCCAAAATTCAGGACAAGGAAGGCATTCCTCCAGATCAGCAGCGACTTATCTTCGCCGGTAAGCAGCTCGAGGACGGCCGCACTCTCCGACTACAATATCCAGAAAGAATCCACACTCCACCTTGTACTCCGCCTCCGTGGTGGTATGCAAATATTCGTCAAGACGCTGACCGGTAAAACTATCACACTTGAAGTGGAGCCTTCTGACACAATTGAGAATGTTAAGGCCAAAATTCAGGACAAGGAAGGCATTCCTCCAGATCAGCAGCGACTTATCTTCGCCGGCAAGCAGCTCGAAGACGGCCGCACTCTCTCCGACTACAATATCCAAAAGAGTCCACCCTGCATTTGGTACTTCGCCTCCGTGGCGGTATGCAAATATTCGTTAAGACGCTGACCGGTAAAACGATCACACTTGAAGTGGAGCCTTCTGACACAATTGAGAATGTTAAGGCCAAAATTCAGGACAAGGAAGGCATTCCTCCAGATCAGCAGCGACTTATCTTCGCCGGCAAGCAGCTCGAAGACGGCCGCACTCTCTCCGACTACAATATCCAAAAGAGTCCACCCTGCATTTGGTACTTCGCCTCCGTGGTGGTATGCAAATATTCGTTAAGACGCTGACCGGTAAAACGATCACACTTGAAGTGGAGCCTTCTGACACAATTGAGAATGTTAAGGCCAAAATTCAGGACAAGGAAGGCATTCCTCCGGATCAGCAGCGACTTATCTTTGCCGGTAAGCAGCTCGAGGACGGCCGTACTCTCTCCGACTACAATATCCAAAAGGAATCTACTTTGCATTTAGTACTACGACTTCGCGGCGGCTTCACAGATTTTTAAATTATGTGTTGGCTAAAATAAAGTTCTCTGGATAAAATATTACTGACTTTCATTGTCAACTTCCCGTACATTGTACTATTTTATACATATTACACACAAATAACAATTGCATAGTTCACAAAAGCATAATAATTAGAAATTCTACAAAATATTTTCTGAAAATTATAGAGCAATTAATTCAGTTTTAAGCATTTATTTATACTAAATGAAAACATAGACAAGTATAATAACTTGTCTTCTTTATAATAGCACTTATAAATTACTCGAATCGTAGATTAACTTTCGAACGAGAATAAAAAAAACTAAGTTTACAGGCCCAAAGCCATTACTACGATTTTAAAAAATCGTACTAAACTACAAAATGATTACAAATAAGAATGTAGAACTAGGATTATTGGTGAAATGTTAATTATTCATGGATGATTTTTGGTATAATGTAGCAGAGGTAAAGACAAAAATGTGGTTCCATCTGAGGGTTTCATTTATTAACGCAATTTCGAAATCACATTGTATACAGATATAACATTGTAATCTATAAACTATATAACAACTTTCTTTAGGGGTAGGCACATGAGGCCTAACTATGTTAATGATTAGGTAAAATCTAAAAAATATACTTACCATGTTAAAATTATAGTAATAAGACCTAGTAATACCTATGAGACATGAACACAAAATATCTATGGGCCTGCCTCTTCTATTTATCCTTTATACTAATAATATGTAGTTGATCATTTTCTTTATCAGGCAACCTACTTTTCATATCGGTTCAATAGATTCCTACTTCTGTACAAATGAATATTGTTCTTGTGTTATTTATCATACTTATCAGAACTGGTTTAAGAACTCACTGCCTATGTATTTCTTCTTTTTATTTCATGGACTGTTCGCATTCTAGTGGGCTGTTGATCGGAAGGTCATAGGTTCAATTTCCAGTGCGAGCTAACCCTTACGTAAATTTTGTTTAGGACAGCCAGTTGAAAGAAGATGAAGTATAAAACGAAATCATTAACATATAGCTACACATACCTACATCAAATTAATACTTAACTCGCAACCTTCGTGTCATGTTTCTTATGGGCGTGTTGTTTTGTGCCTCATTATTAGGTCGAGCAACCAAAAATATAATAGTTACAGTTGTTAGTTTTAATATTCGAAAAAACTCCATCTTTGTTGTCCAATAACTAGTAACTATAATAAATATGTCTATTTATGATAATGCCTATCACATGAAATTCAAACAGGTAAACTCTGCAAAAATAAATAGGTGCAATATGGTTACTCTATCAATCCCACCGGAGATAAAAATATCTATGTTAGTAAGTAGATTGCCTATCTATATGTGAACTGGTATTTCTATGTGTGTAGTAAGTAATAAAAATAATAATATGAGCCCTGTATTATATACTGTCACACTGCTGGGCACGGGCCTCTTCTACTACGGAGAGGGATTAGGCCTTAGTCCACCACGCTGGCCCAGTGCGGATAGGTAGACTTCACACACCCTCAAAATTCTTATAGAGAATATCTCAGGTATGCAGGTTTTCTAACGAAGATTTTCCTTCACCGTTAAAGCAAGCGATAAATTCACAAAAAATACACACATAATTATTTAGAAAAATTAGAGGTTGTCTTTGGGATTTGAATCTGAGAAGATTCGTTTAGGTAGTCCGTTCCACACCCAACTAGACTATCGCCTCTCAACATGTGTAGTAAGTATTATTACAGCAAATTTCGTTGTTTTAACCCAGCTATAGTCAACCTGCTTTTATTTCGATAATATATCGACAATTTAGTTATGTTGCATTGTCTCTGACCACAACGTAAATTCGTTGACCAACATAAATGTAAACTGCAAGATTTTATTCTTAAGGGTAGTAGCTATTAAATAGAATATACAACCACTACGTTAAGCTATTAGCATACAACTCGAGCGTATTTTCTTTAGCGTAATTTTTTACGTCAGGTCCGCCGCTTTTATAAGCTTAGTAGATCGCGGGTGAGTAGGTACCTATAGCTATTCTAACCCTTACATAATAATATTATTATTTCTCCCACTCAATCTCTCCCAAAAGAGCAATACAAACGAACTTTTGTTATACAAATGCATGACGATATTTCATATTATGGTGGACGACGATGGAGAACATCACTGACCATTGCTTATGAAATATGCGCATTAGCAACAACACCCAAAATTTAGGCACCTTAAAAAAACGTAGCTGATGTTAGATTTTTTAGCAAGTAGCTGTAATATTTTTCTATAAAACGCTGATAGACAAATTATAATGTAGATGTAGATAGATTTTTAAAACGAGTAATTTTTTTATTTCATGGTCAAAAATGATGGTTATTACCATGTCAAGGACAATTATAGTCACGTTAGTAACACTGGTAATACGGTTGTCAATTTTGAAAATTCAATCAGTTTTGTGAATTTAGTTTTGTCGTGGAATTTTAAGTTATGGGGTTTGCGCATAATATCTCACCAATTGTAAAATGAAGTGTTAACTCAATATGTATTTCAGTTAAGAAATCATTAGAAAACTTATATTTAGGGACACAGCCGAGGGAACCTATAAAATGGAAGAGCCTATTTTGCGATACGAGAAAATAGACTTTTTGGGAGAAGGACAGGTAAGGTTTAAAAAAATTATACTTTATAAGATCTATTAGTTGAACACTTTTTCCATCCATGCATTTATTCCGATATTGTTTTTATAATAATAACCTCAAATATTGTGAAGAATACTGTTCTTGAAAATGACATATTTATTTCAAAATATACTACAGTTTGCAACGGTATACAAAGCGAAAGATGTGAAGACAGATAAAATAGTGGCAGTGAAGAAGATCAAAATAGGTTCTCGCCTAGAGGCTCAGGATGGCATTAACAGAACAGCACTCAGGGAAATCAAACTGTTGCAAGAATTACAACACATTAACTTGATTGGACTATTAGGTATTCTTTATAGTATTTGTATAAATTTGTTTGTATGTTAATGCATTATTATTATTTTAATATTGTAACATTCTTATATTGAAAACATGTTTGTATATTTCAGATGTTTTTGGACAGAAATCAAATGTTTCATTGGTGTTTGACTTTATGGATACTGACTTGGAGATTATAATTAAGGACAACACTATTGTACTTACTCCTGCTAATGTTAAGGCTTACATGATTATGACATTAAAAGGTAATCTTTGTCAAATGTGTTCTGTGAAACCTAAGGTAAAATGTGCAAATTTTATTTTTTGTAAGTATGTTGCTAAACTAGAATGTACGTCACTATCAATGAAAACCAGCAAATAAATCAATAGATATTGTAGATATTGACTATAGATAGGATAATTAACAACAGCCTTACTTTTTAGGATATTAAGACATATAATATTCAGCATCTTTTGAATGCAGGGTAAATGTTTTGTAAAAAGATTGCTAAGGAATTAGGGTTAGTTATTAGATTTGCTTACGTCGCTAATATAAGGTAAAGGGTTTGGTTAGTAACTGAAAGGTAAAGTTGTTTGAGATTGGATGCCTTTGACGGTGGTGTTTGATATCAGATGACTGATAAACTGCTAATTCAGGCTCTACTGTGTAGTGTCGGTGGTCTTATTGAAGAAAAAATATTACCTGGTGGTATATGTTATATAACTGAGTTATGCCAAAATGTACCAACTAATGTTAAACAATATTTCGGTGGCCCCTACATATAGTATTGAATCTGCAAAATTGCATTTTGTAGATGCAATACTTTGCATAGGGACCTTTGATTTGTGGAGTTATTTGATACACCTGGATTTTTTTATGCATTAAAAAAAATTGTGTGGTTTGGTTCACACATACTTTTGAATGGTAAAGTATTACATTTGGATTAATTGTTAAAAATTAATAACTTATTTTTGGATAATTTGTATGTTGGTACATTTTGGTATAACTTGGTCCATGTATATGAGTCTGTATACATAGGTACTAAGTACAATTATTTTCATTTCTATAGCTCAACAGTGGGTAGAGACTTGTATTTGGGTAGTCACAGGACATTATGAAACTTACATCTAATGAAGCAAGTTCATGACTATTATTTTGTTTTATGGATAGTGATAGTACTATCCTGTAGACAAATAGCTGCATACTGTACTGTAGTTTTGTGTTACAGTCCTGTGTGGTCCTGCATAGTGCTCAGAGTTCATTATCCTAAAACAAGATGTTAAGTCTTATAATGTCTAATAAGTATGTATACAGGCTACATATCTATATGTAATTTTAGTTTACATTCTTTTTGTTGTTAAAGGCTTAGAATATTTACATCAGAACTGGATATTGCACAGAGATTTGAAACCAAACAATTTACTTATAAACAGAGAAGGTATTTTAAAGATTGGTGATTTTGGCTTGGCTAAAGCATTTGGTTCTCCCACAAGAATTAACACCCATCAAGTTGTCACAAGATGGTACAGGTGAGATAATATTATTATTTAATATTGTATACTAAAGGTCAAATAGAGTGAGTAAGGATAAAATTAGTAGTGTGTTATTGTAATAACACAATACCAATTTTATCCCTATAAAAATGGAATAAAATGATTCCAACATGTTACATACATTTATTTCAATTAAAAATAGGTATACATAGAATTTTATTCAAATTGAGTTTTACCCTCTAAAGGGCTTTTTCACAAGGTTTAAGTAAATTTTATTTCACAGTTATCGCATTAAACAGCTCATGTAAATCATACTCATATTTATTATCATTAATTTGGGAGCATAAATTTACCTTTGTATTTGGTTGGCTTATACACTTTTGTAGTAACATTTACTCAAACGTTGTGAATCAGGTCTTTTATATAGGGTAGTTATTTGACAGATACTAATAGTAGCATTCCATGAACAATCCCAATCATAATCTAAGACCAAATTATCATTGCTAACATTTTAAATGAATTGTATTGCATTATATTGTTTTAGGGCACCAGAGTTATTGTTTGGGGCGAGGCAGTATGGTACTGGAGTCGACATGTGGGCCGTGGGATGTATATTAGCAGAGTTATTGTTGAGGGTGCCGTTCCTGCCTGGTGAGACAGATCTGGATCAGTTATCACGAATATTCCAAGTGTTTGGCACTCCCACTGAAGAAAACTGGCCTGTAAGTATGCATTATCTCTATTCATATATTTTATTTCTGTATTATATGCTTGGACTAAGAATGCGTATCTAGCGTGCTTAATATTGTATAATATCTCCCTACAAATGACGCTTAAATTCATCGCTCGAATTGCGTTTTATTCTCAATAGTAGCTACTGCCAGCATGGAAGTACTCACAATTTTAACTAGATTTTGCTTGCGATTTCGCCCTCACAATTTTTTTCTCAGAGTGAAAGTTATTAAGGGTAAATAAATTTAGTCGATATTATGCGTATACCGCGCTACTTGGTCATTAGCGCAAATTAGATTGCCCATGTAATTCCAGTGTAAATGCACAGGGTCTAGTGTGTCTATATTCGAGAAATTTCGTACAGCTGTTTCTAGCGGTGTATTCTATTTCGATAACTAGTATAATAAATGTATTGATAGTGGATGCCCGAATTAGAGTAAACTAATTCTAACTACCGAATAGGGTAAATGACCAAGTGTGTTTGAGACGTATCTTATGGATAGTGTACGAGTATGTATGAGTACGAGTATGTATATTCTCGAAACATCTTTTTCACTGGGATCTGGGATCATTTGTTTTTAATTAATAAATGTTCCAGGGTATGAAAAGTCTTACGGATTATGTGCAGTTCAAACAGTTTCCCGCGCAACAGTTGCGGCACATATTTAGTGCTGCATCTGACGACCTTATTATATTGCTCGAGAGTCTATTATCCCTGTACCCGCCGAAACGTTGCGACTGCACACAGGCTCTGCAAATGACGTACTTCAGGTAAGTTTATTTATTTATTTGTTTTAGGAAGATTAGCAGACTAATAAACTCCATAATAGTTAAACACAAAATATACTCCACGCTAGTTACAAATCCTCACAAATAAAATCATGGGTCATGATAAGTTCTTGTTACTTTCCTTTGAAATAATTTAACAATTACAGTCTTCTCACAAATATCAGCCGTCTAATGCGTGGTTTTCCATGCAGAACTTGCGCACAATTACTCCTTTATGTTTATTTCGATGGCGAATCCCGGGTCGAGCAGTGATATTTTTGTTTTTCTGCTCACTGTCAGCCCCGAATCTGATATTTGTGTGCTTATGACATCATGGACGAAACAAACTGCTGAAAGTAGATGCCCTATTTGCATCTCTGCCTACCCCTTCGGGTATAAAAGTGTGATGTGTGTATATATTAGATTTTAGAAGCTCACCACGCAAGTTTCTTTATTGATTGAAATCTTATTTACAGTAACAAGCCGGCACCTACAGTGGGCTCAAAGCTGCCTATGCCCTCGAATATTACTAAAATGGAGGCAGAAAAACCATCTCTAAAGAGAAAACTTTTAGACAATATTGATGGAGGCTCACTAGCAAAACGTTTACAATTCTGATAAGATAATCACCCGATTGAAAAATGAATACTGCCACAATTTAGTACAATGATGACTGATGACTGAAGTGCAATTTGACAATCGCTAGATATGTATTTGTGAAAATGTGATTCCAGAGACGACCCAGCTTATATTTTAGTTTTATCCATTGAAAATATTTTTATCAAGAAATCGTTAACTCTTAATATGAATTGACAGTGATTGTAATACGAAAATATTTTATTATTGTGAATTAGAGTGAAGCAGGGCTTTGTTCAGTTTGACAGTCTACTATTATAAACATTAAAAATTAGTCGTAATTAATAGATATAAACTGAATTTTGTATAAGAGAAAATATAGATTTGATATAAACAATATTTTTATTTTATTGGACATGCATATGACAGTATATTAAAATCGCAGTACATTTTATAATTATCATGAACAAGTTTCTAGTTTCCTCATTGTGTGCACTAAAATTTACAGAACACTTCGACATGATAATATAATTCGAATATAAATAGCTTTATTAAAAACAAATTATATATAAAAATATGCCTTATGAGTAATTAATAAGCACCATAATTGCATTTAACTGCTTTAAATATTTTTACGAGATTTGGCATTAATTGTTTGGTACACATAAAATTCGTGTACAGTGCAAGTTAATGATGATTCAATAATCATCATTAGCTTGAAAGCAAATCCGTGTATTTGGTCAGAGGAATTGGCGTGGCAGTCCTGTAACAATAAAAGTAATTATAGGACAGAGATTTTACATATATCAGCCTTGACAGGGTTATTTTGACTTGGGTTACTAATTAAAACCTTATAGGTACCAGGTTTACCTCTGCTAAGGTGGTGGCAAAAATCATTAATGAATAACGGGTATTTTCACCAAAAATCGCAGTTAAAGTTATATGACCTTTTTATTACTTTGTAGTTTAGTGCGAATATGATTTATGCGGGAATATATTTGACTGCAAGTGTGATTTTACATCTACGGTCAGAGTAGCATATTCGTAAAGTATCATTTATGGTTTAATTCAGTAACTCAATGTCAAAACGACCTTACATATTATAATCTGTTCATATTTTCAGAGCGTTTTATTAAACAATTAAAGTAAAAGCTGCAAAAAAGTTGTACCCTAGTCAACTTGGCATATTATACTGGGTACATGCCACTAGGTAAGTAAAATACATTGTATACTCTGTGGTTGCTATACGGGGAAGCAAAGGAGCCAACCACATGAAGCCTGGCGCGGCAACTTATCAGCCATTTTTTTTAACTCACAACCCCGTGCACACAGTAATCATGAACCTACCAACACTCAAATTGCAAATCGGGGACTATTTGCTTCAGTTCTGAGCCTCTTACAAATTTCCTAAACATTACGTATTGTGTATAAAAATCTATATAATGTAAATTTGTTACTCACGAATTCATTTTCCGTATGGTGTAGGCCATGCGGACGAGATGCGTTTTAGTAGTGCGATCGCGTATCTCCATGACAACCACAGGACGCGCGGAGATTACTGCGTCGCTGCACTTCACTTGGAACTCTAATCAACAAATATAGTCAAGAGGCCATATTCCGTCTATTGAGGCATATTCGTCTTTTTACAATTACGGGCCTTATAATTATCGAAGTACAGTTTTACAGCCGTATAGGTAAAAGAGTAAAAAAATCCTATTCAGGTATTAAAGCTCTTTTTTAATTAGAACGCCCATAATTGCCAAAAGGACGGATTGGCCTCGTAGACGGAATTTCTTTATATAAATAAAAATGTTTTTGTTAAAACTTATAAAGCAAAATTTCTTACCATCATCCAAATGGTCTCCATCATTGTTAATTTTCCGGCTACGTTTAGTTTTTAATATGTGCTTCTTTATTATGGCGGTCTGTACACAAAATTTTATTTGTCCCTTCTTTAAGTTCTTACATCTAATTTTTTTGTATTAAAAAGTTTAGCTTTCATGTTGGTCATATGTTCACACTTTCTGTAGTCGAACACAATATTTTGTCAATCCAGTTTTAAGTTTACCTAACGAATATGATATGTTCAATGTTCAAAGAGCCAATTCATAACTAAAATCACATTAATGATGAAAACATTGTGTTAGCCAAAGAAAGATGTATATAAGACATTGAAATGGCCTGAGAACATTGACATTTCGTTACAAGTACCTTGGGAGAGTTCGATACAACGGAGAGACGTCCGTATACACCGTATTTGCGTTCATCCTCGGGTCTGAGGGTACCCATTTTTTTCATGACTAGATATATCTGTAACAAAATCGAAGATGAAGAGAAAATACTATGCAGTGCAGAATCCAAAAGATACCAAGATTCCCGCGGCAGAAAACATTTAGTGCCAACGAGAAACCATGCTCTATTGCCATTCAGCATGTAATTTTTTTTGATGAATAAATCTCAAATTTGTTATACGAGAAAATCACAACGAAATTGTACGAATTAGGAATGTACCCTGACCTCCATTCACAATACCTAAGTATGACGCCACAAGACTAAATTTGGAATTGAAATCGACGAATTTCTTTCCATTACAATAACGGTGATATCATCTGTGACCTGTTCAAGCATTCCGTAACTCCGTATAAGGAAGTCCCGCTGCGCCAAAAGATTAACACGTTCACGTTCTTCTTTCTCTACTATCGGATCCGGTTCGAAAGAACACAACACATACGTCGGCTTGTTCTCTTTTTCTTGCACCTGCAAGAAACATTGAGTAAATAGAAAGAAAAAAAAGTTAATTAATTATTGTTGCAGTACACATAATATAACTAGAGAGAGAGAAAATGCATTTTAATGAAGAAAAATAATACGCAAGACGTAAGACTAAGACCGTGTCACACGAGGGCATAGCAAGAGGGGGGTTGCAAGGATGGCCCCCTCCTTAAAAACGTCTTGGCTCAACCTAAAAAAGTCTTCCACTTACAGGAACCTCTTGTTCTGCTTCAGGCAGTTGCCCCCCTAGAGAAACTCCGTAGCTACGTTTAACGCCAACCATGTCACTTCAAAAGGAAATGTTGATGCGAAAAATTATGACTACCTAAATACTACACTATCTAGCGAATGCTAGAATTATGCCAGCCCACATAATTGCTGCTACGATTAATTATAGACATATAGAATGCTGATATAAGGTACTAAAATACATATATCTACCCTAAATTACCAAAATAATGCCTAATAACAAAACAGTTTCTTACAGTTTGTAGAGCAAGAGACGGCTTCGCTGTGAGCTTCTTGTCTTTATCATCTTTGTCCTTTTCTTTGCGTACAACTTTTTCTTTAGGTTTCGGCTTCGTTTTATCCACGATAGATACAGCGGTGGCGGTAGACACTGTCGCTGTACTGGAATCTTCGGCCAATTTCTTTTCGCCTTCCTTAACAGGTTTGGGTTGCGACGGCTTCTTTAAAGCTTCCGCCTTTGCTTTTGTTTGCTAATAATAACATTAATTTAATTACACTAATTGATTAATTATTTCACTCGTTGAAATAACATCATCATCATTTCAGCCGGGAATAGTCCACTGCTGGACATAGGTCTCCCCCATTGAGCGCCATAGGGACCTGTACCGGGCCGCCCTCATTCATCCGATTCCGGCTTGGAATAACATAAAAATTAGTAATTTGGATATTAGTAAAGGTTTCAAAACCTCTTTTAGCTCAGTTTTTTAACAGATGCCTGCTGAGTTTAACTACCTTACATAACGGATATAAGAACTTTAGTAGCTGAACAAACAAACCTGGAATTCTTCCCGTTGTATGCGAGTGCAGTCCCCGCGAGCTCGAGACGACGCCGTGCCCGTGTAAAGAGATCCCGAAGGCTGCTGGAACAACGATGCATACTGCTCTCCAACGGGATATACTCGCCTGGAATCAGTGCTGGATTTATATTTTTTATTAGTGTAGGCCACTTTATTTCCGCCGCTCTATGTAGGAAGGTTTATGTATGTATGTAAGTTTCTAAAATACTTAATAATTTTGTTTGTATTATGGAAGGCATTAAAGTTAAATAAACGAATGATTTATTAAATCGAGTGAGCGTTCTCTGAAATCTGCCGCCTCTAAGAGGCTGCCGCCAATAGGCCGCAGCCTATACGGCCTATTTACAAATCAAGGACTGCCTGGAATATGTATTATGTTGCTGGGAATAGATTATAGAGTTTTCTAAACTAAGCGGACGAATTGTGGGGCAGTAAATTTTTATTAGATAATGAAAATTAAGCGCTCGCTTAAACCCCGAAAATATCTATTCATAAAGAGTAAACTTGGTATGGGAAAAGGGGGAATATGTCGAGCACTTGCCTAAAATTTCCCAGATGCGTTTCCTCCCATTGAATTTGCGTTTGCCATGGACTTTTCTCCGGCTCTTTGTCTTCAGTTGGTGTAAATTCCGAAAATCTAAAAATGAAAACTAGTTATTTTTATTATTATAAGGGATTTTGCTTTAATCTCCCAATATCATAAATTGAAAGGGTAGTAAAATACGATATTATTTTAAACTAAAGAGAGGTAACAAATACAGAATGTAGGTATTTTTGTAGGTTGGTAACATTTATTTATCAAATACACTTTTCTTATATTGTTCCCTTTAAAAAACACTAAGTACGACACTGGTTTCAAAATGATACGACTTCACACGAAAATGTTTTTTCAGTTACCACTAACTTATTAGTCTGCAGTAGCCTGTCTCTAATCCTCTTTCTATCCTCTTCTAACACACGTTTCTTGTCACACTGCCAGATGTTAAGCATTGTGAAAGTATCCGTTAGTAAATTTTCCTTCACCTCACGATCCAACTGAGTGTCCGTGTGAAAACTAGGTGAATGGTTCACCTGGAGATATATTAAAAATAATTAATTTAAGTATATTAAGTACTTACTATATTGTATTTTTGATCTTTAAATGAATCGTAGGTAGGTCGATATTTAATCTATGGTAATGTATAGCCAAGTAACACTACAACTTACCTCTAAGATGTAAGGATGCAATTTATGGTCCAAAAGTATGTCAAAGCCCAGAATTTCAAAACACGCGTGAACCTGAAATACAAAAATATAAATAGCTTTTCGGCGTCTATATCTTCCAATTTTATAGGCAAAGGCCGCCATGAGTAAAAATGACGTTGCGGTTGTAACGACAACGTTAGAGATGTAATTACTTTCAAGTACCAAAATCAGGAAGCAACGAAGCAAGATCAAAATATTTAGGCGAGAAAAGTTTTGCATAACTTTTTTGGTCTTAGCTCTGGCTAGTTAAGTAAAGTCAAGCTATACACATAAAAGTATGAAGAGCGATGCCGTGGGCAATGGCTCGTAAGTGCCACGCCTTACGAAGGCTCTGAATTTAAGTAATATAGGTAGTTACGTGAATTGAGGAAGTACCAATTTCAATGATTCCGAACTCAAAAACTCTATCAAGTTAAGCTCTATAAAACCATAAAATGATCACAAATCGGCGTAAGCGTTTACGTATTTATTTAATGAGGTGATCTATATCATATTGTTCTTGTTTCTACGCTTTTTTGATTGATTCTGCATAAATGAGTAATGAACTAATGAATACTATGTAATTAAAATGACGTTTCCAAAACTATAATACATCATTAATGAATTAAAATAGGCTTAATTAAATAATGTGAGATTATTAAGAACTAAATAGTTTAATCTAGCCTAAGTATATTTCTGGTTTGTTTATCTATGTGCTCTCTAATGTATGAAGAGACGTGAGATAGGCAAAGCCTGACCATAGAACCGAAACGTCAATGCTAAACGCGTAGAATTGTATTAATATTAGTAAAACTAACAACTAGGGCTGGCCCATTCCTAGAGCAAAAAGAGCGGCCGTCCCTGGAGCCAAGGCTCATGGCTGCCATACATGCTACGGTCCATCGGAAAGGTCCACCGGTGCAGGTATGCTTGCGCCGATAGACCGCAATGTGTGTGGGAATAGACCCGTGCAGATTTTTGAGCCTGTGCAGGCGACCGGCGCAGGATCGAAAATAAATTCTTTCAATTGATACCTGCGCAGGTATACCTGCACAGATGACCTCTCCGGTAGACCGTAGCGTGTATGGCTTACATCAGGTGCCCGTAGCACCTTAATGTCAGTAGGGCGGAGCGTGCGGGGGCCGTGCCCTGGGCACCATATAGCTAAAGCCGGCCCTGGTAGTAGCTAGTAAATACCGTATTAAAATCGTATATACTTCTTTACACTCGTACTATAACGATGCTACAACAAATATATAATGAAGTAAATAATAAAACCATGTCATGCGAGGGGAAACACGCGTGATAGCTATGCTTGAGTATCGGCCAGGCGGATATGATAGTCTTCACTATGACTTGATCTATCGAGTGCCACAGCCGGTCCAGATCAACTCCTTGAGACAGCAGGATTTTGTTCAAAGTCGATATCTTGCTGACCAACGAAAAGTTACTGTTTAGCTAAACTGATAGACTTGTGCCAGAATACAGTGGTGGTAACGCCTATAACATCTGCGTCGAATTTCTAAAATTTTAATAATCAATAGGCTGATATAAATAGTTTGTAGTCGGTTGAAACTTGTGAGATGGATTAAACATAGTTTGTGCTGGTGTTAGTATATATTTTATATCCACTCGGATAGCGACCACTGCATACATGGTGTTAAATACCCATCATAGTGGCCCACGTAAGTGTGCTGCGTTCTGGGATCAGCCTGTGTATATTCGGTTCCAACAGGCCGGCATAAGTGTGTCGTCTGCCAAGGGGTAATCATCTCTAATCAGTCGACATAACATTGGACCCCACTCCACTTACCATCAGGTGCAGTGGGGTCACTTTGCCGTGCTTTTATAAAAAAAAATCTATTTAATAAACCTTACCGCTTACTTCCAGCCTCAGAATCATACACGTAAGTCCTGCTGTGCTTGTTCAACGCGTAATTTGTTAAATGCATAAAAACATTGGTGGTATTGTTGACGTTCGGATCGGCATATCTGCTCGTCGCGAACCTGAAATTTTTTTTATCGTATGTTTAAACGCGAAAGTATCCATTTTACTTTCATGGATAGAAAAGTATTAAATTGCTTGTGCTTTAATAATTTCTTATGAAACTGTACCTATATTAAGTTCAATATTTTTTTGAATTTCATAACAGTGGTTTTCGGGGTCGTTTTTTATATAAGTACTTATTATGTCACAGTGTTTTACGTGGGCAAAGCCGCGTGGAAAATGTATTTAGTATTTTAATCCATATTATACCTAAGTGTATAGGTATTTTAATGAAACGATTTACCTCACAAGCCCTTCATTGTACACAAATATTCTTAGCGGATCACACGAAGTTATAAGAGTGTACACTCTTATGTCGAATTTGTAACCGTCCACCAAGTAGGGTTTGGAGAGATATACCTGAATTAATAATTGACTTTCAAAAATCGTCCGTTACGTTATACGTCCCTTTTTCAATAAATGATCCCAATCTTAATCTTTACTCCGATTCCGCGAATGAACCAATTAAAATAACTCATTCATAATCGTGTCAAAAAAGCTCTGTTCTGATTGGTCGATTTTTATATAGATAAAAAATTTATGGGATCGTTTATTGAAAGTGTCAAAATGATTTATTTACTGCAATAAGATACATCAACAGCAAGTTACATATTATAATATTCAATTCAATAAAACAATAAGGTACAGCATCTGATATGTGTGCTATTAATAGGTGTACAACGCATTTACCATGGACAACATATTTATTTAAAAACATAATATTGTGGAGGTAGAAGATAATATGAAGTACTTAAAATATGAAATCATTAAGTAAAGATTATATTATAATAAATAATTTGTTAAAATAACGCTATAGTAAACAGTATCAAATAAAAGATTCTAGGGATCAATTTAGATAGCTCTTGTAAGATTTAACAGTTGCAGAACAGTGAGGTACTCAAGTTTTTAAACGCAAGATAACACATCAATTAAAAACCATCAAAAATCATAGAAATATCATATTAAATGAAACTTGATGTAACACGCATAAGATTTTCACCAATAAACAATATGAAATAAATAATTATGAAAAAAATAAAAAAGGACTTATTTCCATACAGTGATTTAGCATAAGGTGCAATAATAATATAGAAATAACATACCTGACATATAAGTTTATCAGTGGGCTTAATGTCTTTCAGTGATTTAGTCAAATAAATACCGCGACCCTGACTTCCGCACTCCGGCTTTATTATAAAAGTTTTATTTTTACGAGACTTGCTGTAATTTAGTGCTTCCCCAAAACTGAAAAACAATTACTTAACTAACACTGACAATACTAAAGTAATAAGGGACTCTACTTTAGGGAGCTCAGAACAATGCAAACCTTTTTTGTCTCATTGAATATTATATTGCATGCCACAGATATTTATTTTTCTATAGCCCATACCATATTAAATTTAAATAAGCATAATAGATGAAACAGGAAATTTTGTTCTTACTCAGCTGGCAGGCACCAAGTTTTCGGAAAGAAGTTATATTCCTTAGGGTAAATTTTTTGCATTCTATTCAAATTTCGAGCCAATAGATCCTTCCTGAAATATTAAGAAAATATTATTAAATTTAATTACAACAAATTTATAAATATAATTGAAATAAACCCATATTTAGAAACTCCATTTTCTTGTTATGTAACTATAACTTTTTAAACCCAAACAGTTTTCTATAACCTTGGTTGCTTTCATCAGAATGGTAATATTATACATACCTGCAGATTTCCAGCATGCCTGGAAAGTGATTGATGCGTTGGAATCTCTTCATTTCCTTGGCCCTCTCCACTGACACACTCATGTCCGTCCAGTAAAAGTTCCATGCCTCCTCCTCGGAAACCTCCTTCATGCCAAAAGCACTGGCCACTTTCCTTATAGACTCATATCGACAGTTTGTAAGGCATATTGTGATTTGGGATCTCAAAAAATATTCACACTAATTAGGTATGATCATTTTTAATATAATTCTATGGCAGTTAGGTATAAAATTATACAGGACTCCTTGATTTAAGTTGAGAGTATATAAACTAGAAGTATTAATTGCATTTGTTAAATATTGTTAATGATTTCCTTAAATATAAATCTAAACTACTAATATAATAAGAATAAGAAACATAATATGGAAGTTTGAAAAAAATAATAAACAATGTTTACCTTTTCCTCTTTTTTTTCTTGCGTGTCGCTTCCATAGGAATAATGGGAGCAGTGCGTGAAGTAGGTTGGGACGTATCATCTTCTCCATAAAGCTTGGAGTCATAGTTGTGCATTAGCATAGAAGCAATGTTTTCTGCCTGCTCTTTTTCCTCTTTTGCCTGCTGTTCAGCAAGAGCCCTCTCATCTGAAAATTAATAAATAAGAACTCACAATTACCAATAATTATGATTAATATTTGATTATAACTCACAATTAAAAATACTCAATAATAGCACTTTTGTATGAATTTTAAGAATATTTAAAATTCTTACCCTGCGCTTTTTCGTATTTTCTTTTATTTAACGCGGGAAAAGCTGGTTTGGGACTATGAAAGGACTGTTGATCCTCATCACGCAAGAAAGTGTCTTGTAGCTCTACCTAAACCATAAGTAACCATGTAACATTACCCAAAAAACTCCCAATGTAATATATATGTTGGAAAAAACATACCTCCATATTCTGCATGAATTATAAGCTAAAGATGATCCAAACTATCTAAACTGTTCTTTTAGGCATCTTACGGTATGCAATAACAACAATCAGTAATATTAAAAAGTCACCTAACAACGGAGACCTACGACAATGGTAATCTAGCGCTGAAAAATAATATTTTATCTTACAATAAAATGAATAAATTAAAACACCATTTACTAACAAATACCACACATACATACCAAACTTTATTATGGTGCAATATCATTAAAATTTTGTGAGAGACATTATTGAAAACTGTTTTTTGTTTTTGTTTCATGTCAGCCTCCAAGTCAAAATAATTTCCGCTACAAAGCTTTTCCGGATATCCGGAAAAAATTGTTAACGTCATAGATTATATATTCTTTCTTGTTTCGGATATTCTTTCGATTGCAGGAATTTGTATTAATGTTGCCAAATAGTAACTCTTTATAAACCTCCAAGATTATCATATTTATTCACTTTCAAAACTAATGAAATTCGATTAATTTTGACTTGTTACAAATTCCGAAATCGTTCTGAGGGTAAATCAGGCCATGACAAACATTTGTCACGTTTGTAGAGCTTACTTGAGAAGCCATAAACAAACGTAGAATGAAGAGTGAGTCAGGAAATAATTCTATTTGTAAATAACTTCACTATGGATGACGTGTAATAAAAGTAAACTTTAGTGGGTTACACATAGAGTTAATTTTTAAAATACAGCAAAGGCGAGAGAGTTTAGATTGTACTATAATTCCATAGTGAACCGCACCTTCAGCCGTCAACCCTACGCAAATCGTCAAATTATATATTTCTTGTACATATTTCTGCTTTTCCGCCAAAGTACAGAGTCATTCTAGATTTGCCAAAATGGCAGAGGGACAAGAGGACCCCAAAAAAATTACGATCACAGTGAAAACACCAAAAGAGAAACAACAAGTGGAGATCGCAGAGGATGCTGACATTAAAAAAGTGAGTACGGCGCTGCAAGAAATGTCGTTCATGGCGTAATAACATAAATATTGGACACGCAGTCAGTGGCGACATTTATTTAGTGATTCCGTAATATAAATGTGGATTGGTGGTTTGTTTTTAGCTCAAGGAAGTATTGTCCCCAAAATTCAGTGCGGAGCCAGAACAGTTATGCTTGATTTTCGCCGGGAAAATCATGAATGATTCGGATACCTTGAAGCAACACAACATCAAGGATGGTTTGACAGTTCACCTGGTTATCAAGTCTCCCCCGCGGCCGGAGCCGGAGGGAGCAGCGCGACGGCCTCCAGGTATATAACATTAGTTATAACTACTATTAAATATCTGTCAGGCAACTTGTACACATGTTGCAATATGACTACTCTTATAATAGATATAATGTCAATATTATATTAACTTCGCTCTCTCTAGCAGTTACAATTTAATCTATTATCAAAATTACAACTTTGTGACTATAATGTGAAACATAATCCCTGTAGAACAAGATAACAGTGTATTTAGTTCTAGAATATAATTTATTTGAAAATTCATTATTCTAAGTTTGGTTCCATTCTGTGGTGGTAATTGGGTCAGTAATCATGAATATTTATTGAGCTAGGTATACAACTTTTTCGGGTTCACTCAAAAGTACATAATTGTTAATATCAATCCCTGTTTCACAATGTTAAATTTTAACTCTCATGTAACATTAAATGGTTAATGTAAGAATATTAATTTGACATCATAGTTGAAATAATATTGATGGCAGGCTGGTTGACTTGAGGAACATTTATTTGTGACATTGAGTTCTATACATATTTAGAATTAATACATTTCTCAATTTAAAAATATAATGACAATTAAGTCAATTACCCTGCCACCCATTTATATATTACTTTTTAATGCTGGTTATATTTTAAATAGCATTTATTCAGGCCTTGTGTCCTTGCTAATTTAATCATAAATCAAAATTGAAAATAATGATGATATTCTTTATTCTTTAGTATTATAGACAATTATATAGTTATTAAAACTATAATATTATTTGAATATCTGTTGGTGAAAATTAAAATTATGATTTCTTATGTTTATGCTAATGTTAGACATTAAAATTAAACTATTTTGCAGATTTTATCATACTTTTTATATTATAATTATAAGTCTACGAAACAGTGGGAGAAAATTATAATATAAAAACTGCAATAAAATGTGCAAGAAAGTTTTATTTTATTGAAAATAATAACATAACAATTTCATTGTTTAAAAAATGTCTTGTGGTATGGTACGATAAGGGTTATTAACATTACATTCTGCTCAAACTTTGATTAACCAACTGCAGAAATTAAGACATATTACCATTTAAACTTTTTTATTGTAATAATACAAGTCAGCATAATGGAAATAATATTTATTTAATTTTATGTACATTAAATCTGTAAGTATTCAATAATGAAAAGTAATTTATAAAGAAGGACCATTTGATGTTGATATAGTGTAAGAAAGAAATTAAAAATGTTTAATAGTTGTCATTACAACAAACCAATATTTTCATGTCCTTCACATGTTTACAATAAATTAAATGTTCCATTAATTATAAATCAATATCACTTTTCTAAAATGAATCCAAGCACTGACTATTATATGGTATTAAAAAATCAATAGTTAATTGGTGAGCTTTACTATATAATAATATGTTGACAGCTGATGTTGGTGCCACCCCATTTGGCCTGAATTCCCTTGGTGGACTAGCTGGGCTTGAAAGCTTGGGCCTTGGACAGAGCACTTTTATGGATTTACAAGTAAATATGATTATATTTGTCTATGAAAATCTGTATTGTAGTTTTTCAAGGTCTCATTACAATGTTGTGTAAGTCTATGACAGTGAAGAATAATAATTAACATGCAAGTGAATAAATTAAAAATATAAAAATAATTCAGTTATAATTTAATATAATGCAACATCATTTAAATATTAGGAGCTATAGCCTTATGTCTAATTATCAGTATAATAAACTTAGTTTTCCATACTGGATAGTGGTAGTACTACAGTTACATCCTTATAATTTTCTTTCAGGCTCGTATGCAACAGGAACTTCTGTCCAATCCGGACATGTTGCGACAAGTTCTTGACAATCCTCTGGTGCAACAAATGATGAATGACCCTGAGAATATGCGCACTCTCATTACATCCAACCCACAGATGCAGGACTTGATGGCTGTGAGTACCAAGTTCTTGTAACAAATAATGAATTAAATATAAACACTTGCAATAATTGATTTGTTGTGTGCAAGTATAGACTATATTTGCATTGATGTTATAATGACACTGATCTAAACCTGCTTGAATCCTGACCTGGTAATTTATCACACATCTTAAGTTAGGACTATTTCCATGTGATAATAAGCAATTTGTTGGTTTTATGGTATTAAAAAAAAATACTTCCTAATTGGGAGTAAGCCTGGTTAGTTCTACATCACAATTTTGGAAGATGGACTTTGTAAAATTGTACATTAGCCCATGGGGTGAATAAATCATTACAAGGGTATGATAATTTTATATTGTTAAAATTTACATAGAATAGAATATGTGCAATTTACAAGTCAATGTCTCTGACAAAAGAATCTCTTATATATTTGTTTTTGCTGATGATGATGGATGATGATGTGAGATTATAAACTATTTGATCCTAAGATCCATCTTAACTTTTGTAATTATGAATTGGATGAACCTGCAAACTAAGACCATGCATCCTGTTCCACCTTAACTGTGTTTTACTGAAAATATTGTTCATAGTTAAATATTATAAATGATTTTTCTTGAATTTTGTGTAAACATTCCTCATTTCTGGTACAGAGGAATCCTGAAATCAGTCACATGTTGAACAACCCTGAACTGCTGCGTCAGACTATGGAACTGGCTCGCAACCCCGCCATGTTGCAAGAGTTAATGCGCTCGCACGACCGCGCGCTCTCCAATCTCGAGAGTATACCTGGTAATCAACATCCTCATTCTATTATTATCAGTATAGCTGGAAGGTTAAAATGAGTCACGAATCAAAATCGGCGTGATTATTGTCCTTTTGGGTAATTGGTTAATGGTTAAAAAATTTAAGAAAATGAATATTAAATATAAAGGCAAATCTTTCAAACCTAAGTTCCAAATTGGTATTGTTTTATTCTTATTATGGCTCCATAGTAAGAGCGATGATTTTTCCAATGTCGGAATGGTATCCCTACTTTAGAAGGATTACCAACCAATTAATAAAGGAGGTTTTTTACTTAGGTTATTTAAGTTTCGGCATGAAGGGTCCTATAAATTTAAGATTTAGATAGTACAAGCAATAGAACTAATTAAATTTAAATGCAACTAAATGGATACGGCGAAAAGCTTATGAAATAAGTGGGTTGATGTGAGAAGAAATAGAAAATTGAATATCATTATTGATAGGGATATTTTAGTTAGATATATGTTTTTATTGTTACTATACTTTTTACTTGTATAAACATTGACAATATGGAAACAATCATACTATAATTATAATTAATATTGCAATTATGTATTCAGGTGGGTATAATGCACTGCAACGGATGTATCGAGATATTCAAGAGCCTATGTTGAATGTGGCAAGCAGTATGGCCGGCAACCCATTCTCTGGACTAGTTGACAATTCTGGTAAGCACTAATTACCTTTCCATTAGAGCTATGCATCTCTGACTTTTTTACACAGCCTTGTGAAGACATTTATCTACCCAGATTGTATGCAAGTTTTAATTTAAGAAAATATCACCACTTTGTTTTATCTACTTAACAGCAGTAGGCAAGCACTAAGGTTCTCTGATTCTACTCAGTGGTGAAGGGTCCATATAAACAGATTCCTACGGCTTCCCTTTATGTAGAATTTATGTGGAATCTAATAATCATTACAACAATTTGCAGACCGCAATCATGCATATTAGTACGTAAAATATTGTGTCGTGTTCGCTTTCAAAAATTTTCACTCTATGCCACTGTTAACCAGTGTAATAATTAGGCATAATGAGAATATTGCCACCTTATCTTTGAGTTGTTAAAAAATTGCATACATGTTGCATGTTGTACAAAAATATACAAATCCCATCAGATGGCACAAATCCCCAACAAGGCTCGGAGAACAGGCAGCCATTGCCAAACCCGTGGCAGCGCGGTGGGTCGAACACAACATCTTCTGGCGGTGGCACAGGGCCCGGACTCATCAACACGCCGGGCATGCAGTCGCTGCTGCAGCAGATGTCTGAGAACCCGCGGCTGGTGCAGTCCATGCTGTCGGCGCCCTACACTAACAGCATGCTGCAGGCGCTCAGCGCTGACCCTGAGATGGCCTCGCAGCTTATCAACCAGGTTCGATAAGAGTATTTAATGTTTCAATGTTCTGTTATGTTGTTGGCGGAATATAATTTTAATTTAGTAAAATCATTTATTTTATATAATACTTATGAAAATTTATTTGCTTTCATGAAAAGTGTGTATATGAATAAATACTACTATTATGTTAAAATGTAACACGCATAGGTGAGTATAATGTCAAGTATAGTTATTTGTAAACGTCTTTTTTTTACTTCGTACAGAATCCAATGTTCGCAAACAATCCGCAACTGCAAGAACAAATACGCACAATGATGCCACAGCTTCTAGCCCAATTGCAGAACCCGGAGATGCAACAAATGATGTCCAATCCACAGGTACCTATTGTTTAATAGATTTAACTCGGGTCTCCTTGTGTGTAAAAAAATCCCAGAGAAACTGATATCTTTCCGGTATAAAAAATAGTTTATACATCTCTGGTCCATATAAAATCATTACTTAATATCTTCATATAAAAATAATTTCAATTTTTTGCTTTGAGAGAGGAAGATAGATAAACTAACTAACACACTTTCGTATTTATAATATTATTGAGATATGTGTATCATTACTATCTAAACAGGTGCTATGTGTAGGTCTGTTGACTTTCATTACAAATTGCATACAACTGCCAAAATATTGATTGAGTCATTGTTTACAGCGAATTATTGAAGTCATTCTTAACAATCGTATCTCGACTAAACTCTATAAGATTTGTGCCAGAATAGCTGGGTAAAAAACAAAAAAATAACACAGCTAATTTGGATATGTACAACACACAGTGATATGGAATAACAGGCATTATATTTTTAATAAAAACTATATCATTATTTAAATAGAGTGGATAACAGTTGTTTGCTATAGAAATATAGACAAATAAATAAAAAATCAAAATAATAAATATTTTTAGTATTGAAATATTTGAATTATTGTTTACTAATTACTGTGCTCGCGACTTCGTGGACAGGAGTAACTTTTTCCGATATCCGAATTTAATGAAACAAAGCTTTATATTATATTCCTAACACTGTGTCCATCTGTAAAAACTACATGAAAATTCGTTCAGTAGTTTAGAGATATGAGCCAACAGACAGATGGAAAGAAATCTCAAATGGCTGGTTGTATTCATTCTATAAATAAATAAATAAAATACTTTATCATGTAGGTGAACAAAGTTGCACTTATGATATGTCAAAGTTCTATTATTTTTATTTAGTCACATCCTTTTTTATTATTTTTCTCTCTATGTGCATACACACCAGGTCATTCTGCTGTCATATTATATGTATAGAGTGGTATTTCCTTTGTGTGAGTAACGTTTGTGTGATGTGGATGCAGGCGCTGAACGCGTTGCTGCAGATTCAGCAGGGCATGGAGCAGCTGCGTGCGGCGGCGCCCACGCTGGTGACGAGCCTGGGGCTGGGCGCAGGCGCGGCCGCCGCGCCGCCGCCGCCGCCGCCCAACCCCGCGCAACCGCCTGCACAGCAACGGCAGCAGCACAACTCCGAGCTCTTCACACAGGTTGCACACTACGCACACTACACTATCTACCCATTGTCTTGTTTAATTTGTTAGAGAATGGCCTATTTCTTTTTGAATAACATTGTTACTGACTAGTTTTGTACATATTGCATGAACACGACTTAACAAATATTATATACTTATAGCTTATCGAAGCTATTGATATCGATCAACATGACACGTTATTTCAATGTGATCTTTATATTTATAGCACTATAATATGCCAATTGCAGTTAGTTTAATTTGGGTTCCTTTGTGAATAAATAATGAGATTCTTCATAATTCACACTTAACATATTATACTCTGCAAGGTGTACTAAGTATGTGTTGCATAAGTACTATATAAGTAAGTTAATTTAAAGTATACAGTCCTAGAAATAAATTATATAAAAACGTGATTTCCATAGCTAGATTGAGATGTGACATAGTCTCAATCGTAATGAAATCACTAATATTATAGACATAAAGTTTGTCTGTATGTGCGGGTGGCGCGCCGCAGACTTGCGCGTGACGTCGCTCCCTCACGACGAAACTATTAACATTTTGTCCTGTGAATTGTGTGTAGATTTATGTGCAGTATTGTAATTTTCAGTAGATTATGCACTGCTACATGGTCATGTTGACATTGCGTCACTAAATAAAACCATATATTTATCTTTTTGAAAATAACACTTAACAATAAATTATTCAGCCACTTTCCTACAATATGGTTGAGGAGGTCGATGGCTGGCACATGCGTCATACTCGTGAACGGGTGCTGCTTGTGTGGACTGTTCTGCCAATTTCACTTACAATTTCTAATTGCTAGAGATGGTAGGAGGAAATAATTATAAGGATAATAGAGAAATTTCATGATTCCTGAGAGGGTTGTGCAGTCATATGAAAATTTAAATTAATTTATTCCTTATTTCACGAGCCTATAAATGAACTGCTCTAAACTTTTTTTTTTTCTCTTCTCACTTATCATGTACTGTAGTCTTTACCCTAAACTGATTGAAAAGAGCAACACCAGAGTTTCTTGCCCGTTCTTCTCTGGTGAAAACTGCTTTCCGAACTGGTGGTAGAGTTAATATTGACGGAATCTAAATAATGTATAACATTTTACAGATTCAAATAAATCATTTCATTTCATTAAAACCATAGGCGTAAAATAAAAAAGTGTAAGTTTCGAACAAAGTAAGTATAAAAAAGTAATTTTTATTTTGTACACCCTAATGTTACGACTACTACTCTTTAAAAAATATATCCATATACTTTAACATTACACTTTCAGTCAGAAATATACTTACACACACGTTAAATTCGGGTAAAACTATAAAATGATCCAAAAATTTGTCAAGTAAAATTTTTAGTGAAAATATTCCTCATGATTTTTGGCACAATTTTACTAGAGACGAAGACAAGTTTGTGGTTTCATTTACTATCGGATGTCAAAATGACCCCGTATGTAAAATGATGGCACTATACTTGGAGTATTTGTTTTTTTTTTGTCTTTTCGGGTAAGCAATATCGACGTTATGTTCTTTATGTACAAATTTATATTGGGTTTGCAAAATAACGCAAATATTCGCTCAAATATGCCAAGTGTGGAATTATTTAGTTATAGGTATATTGTGTAGGAAGTGAGATAATGATTGAGTAAATATTTACATTAGTACATTGTAGCTATCACTGTAAAAACAAAGTGCATTTTAAAATTAAATTTCTTTAATATTGCGTGTAGATGATTTTTAATCCCACTTGATAAAATTATTGCAACTTAATTATGAGTATAGTACATTCGAAAAACTGTCGGAATAAAGGCGAGGAGATCTCCAATCACTAATTCGGAATTGAGTCGAAAAACTAATCAATCATAATAAGTCAACTGCAAGCATGTTAGAAAATCCCTATTTTGATTGGTGAATTTTCGCTTACAATCAGAACATAATAATAATTAGCGATTAGAATCATTTATCGAAATAGGCCGTAAATCGAATAATATTAAATTATATCTACTCTGACACGACGGATATTCACCTTTGAAAACCGCAAGGCAAAATCATAAAATACAATTATGGAAGTATTAAAATAATTATATATGCTAATTTAGATGGTAGGCCTAGAGGTGACCATTGTTATTTGTGTATGCAGTTCATGCAGCGGATGATGTCGGCCATGTCCAACAACCAGACCAACTCGCAGCAACCGCCCGAGCAGCGCTACTCACAGCAGCTGGAACAACTCGCTGCCATGGGATTCCTCAACAGGGATGCTAATTTGCAAGGTGACAATTGTTTGGTTGATTTTCGAGTATATATTTCTTTTTGCTCACAGTACACATATTGTTTATAATTTAGATGTTTTACAACCCTGAGAGCTACCAGGTGGTAAGTGACTATGGCTATATTCAAATATCCGCAAGTTAATTTTTGATGTTCTGCCTAGGCAATGAACGAGAAATATAATTGTATTGCAGCTCTGATCGCGACATTCGGCGACGTGAACGCGGCGGTGGAGAGGCTACTGGCGCTGGGCCAGCTGTCCATGAGCTAACACTTGCGCGCCCCCGCCCGCGCTCGCCTCCACTGCAGTGGCTAATGCTCGCTTACACCAACTAAACTACCGACCGACGACCATTGTCTTGATACAAACATGCATTTATTATCCTTACACTTCTGTTATACATTATTTATACTCAAATATGATTACTGGAAAATTATTAACATTGATTTGTTTAATTAATTATTAGCAAAACGGTCTTTATTTATTTCAGAAATGAAATACTGATCATTTAAAATGACGGTCGTATTTGTTTTCAATATTTGCGATAGTGTCGGAAATGTTGGTTTATTATTTCAATCCATGTTTGTTTCTGCAGACAATGGTGCCCCTCTTATTTCTTTATTTAATGGTTTTGGGGAAGAATTGTAGTGTGAATATTTGCCCTATTGTGCTTTAGGATAAAAATAAAATGACGCTATCGGAATAATTTAAAACAATTGATTTAGTCTTACATATATCCGTGATTTATTTATGACATTTTTTAATTTCGAGGATCACGCATTTCCATAGCGACGTTTAAAAAAAATATTATAAATTATTATCCGTATAATACAATGGTGTAAGTAAATATATAATATTTAGTAATTTTCTTTAAAATTATAATAGTATATCTGTGACTAACATCACGGAGTTTAAGGTGTTTCCTTTGCATATTTAATGTTTTATTCATTCCTTTTCGTCTTAGACACTATACGCAAAATTATTGTTTATAAGTATCAGTCTATAGTTTCACGCAAAATGAGAATAATCACTCGATTTTGTATTCATGTATAGAACCATATGTGTTTTTACGGTTTAATTTAATATTTTCTTGTTATGTATTTTTTACATTGTGGATTCACGAGTTTGCGTAAAGCTACGTATAGTATAGGTTTATGTAAATAGTTTTGCTTTGCCACGACGAAAAAAAGAGAAAAATATAAAAACTTCACACTATAAAATCTTGTCTATATGTGTATTTGTTATAGCAAGTTTGATCATTCATTCCTGTGCTGTCTTAAGAGTTAAACATGAAATTCGTCACAAACAAAGTTATTGTCAAGCAAGGCTTGGTGATTTCCCGCCGTATAAAAGAAAGGTCTGTACTTTCTCTTAAGCGTATTATATTGATCTTAGAAAAAGCAGCCAACTGCACCAAACTAGTTTGATTTGTTATTAGATGTATAATATATACATTTGCATTCATTCAATCTAACTTTTGCAACTATTTTTCATATCACAATGTGGTGGTAAAACTATTTTGATTTAAACTATTGTTTTGTAGCCTATTGTAGTGGTTTATATTAAATAAAATTTAAGTTGTAAAAAGTATGGAAGAATACTATTGCTCAGGTTTGTAAGGAAGGAAGTATGTTCAAATGCCCAGAAATTTATCAAAGTAATAATGTTTTGTTGTGCAGTAATGAATCATCATGGATGCATTGGTTTATGTTCATTTTAAATACAGAAAGCTATAGTTTGTCCTTACAACAATTTGCTGAGAATAGCATTCCGATTTAAAGTAACAAAAAGATTTTGATTTTTTTTCATGTCCATGGTTGTCTAGATATTTCATAAAGTATTAATTATAAAAAAGGCCAGTTATTTTCGAATAGTGGTTGAAAAATGTAATGTTATAGTAAAATGTTCGCTTTTCATAATCATTTAAAATAGGCTTGTACTCTGTGATGTATTCTAGACTGCTAGAATTGTCGGAAGTTGTATGAATCTGGGTGTAACAATATTATTATGTGACAGAATGCAATTATTATAAATAAACTTAAAATTATATTATCATCGTTTTATTCATGCATTATTTTTATGTTAATGTACGGAAACTTTGTCACTAACTTATCATTTTGACTTTTTATCCTAAAAGTGTTCAAGAATACCCAACCGTTACATCCGCTACTATTTGTAGTAGTCCTATACCTAAGGCAGGATCAGTGAAGCCCGACCAATTTCTGAGAACACTAAGAAATTAAAATAATTGAATAGAAAGAAAGGGAAAATTGTATATAATATAAATATCGGAGCTGAATAGCAAGTCGATTCATACATACATACATAGTATCACGCCTTTATCCCATAGGGGTAGGCAGAGACTATAGATTGCCACTGCACGATCCTGGCATACATCTTGCGCTTCTTCCACCTTCATTAATCTTTTTATGCATTCCCGCCGGTTCGGGTTACTTTTGACCTGGCCTTTACTGAGAATTTCAGATATCTGACATTCGAAGGTTCAGTGCGATCGATCCCTACAGGCTCTTCCATCCACAATCGCCTAATAAATCTTCAAACCGTCCCAAGTCGATTCACTATGGAAAAAAAATAGTGGCCATAAAGTAGGCAATTATGTTTTTCTATTTCCTGACCAATAATTATAGAATTTCATAGGCGTGCATATAATGTCAAAAGTAAAAAAAAATCATAAAATATTTTTTTCTTATTTGCTTTGCTTATTTGTCGCGGGTAAGAAACTGAAATCCCGCAAGCCCCGCAAGTTTCCATATATATTATAATTCTCTTACTATCAGTAATCTCTGAATTGTCTTTGTTCTGAAATCAAGAGTAGCATTGCGTCTAAATTTTGACAGCTAATGTCAAATAAATATGGATTTTGTTTGCCGTTGCCGTGGTTGGATTTATTTTTATTTACTTGGCGGAAAGTTAACTGCTTTAGTTTCTGAAATTTATGTAGTATCATATGTTTTTAATACTATAAGGTACTATCATCTACTAAAGTACTAAAGACTGAAATATTTAAATAAAAAATATAAAACAATTTATATGCTTACAGGTGAAATATGTATTCTCCAAGGCAAAAAATACTGTGGTTTGCGCTGAGTACAAGAATTTTTGTGATTATTTTACAAGCAATATCAAACCTCGTCATACCAGACCACAATGCGAATGTCTTCATAAGCCCTGAGGATCCAACATTACGTAAAACTTACGGTGATGTTATTGTGGATAAATTATTTGGTGGTTTGAAGAGATGGGATGCTCAGTACTTTATACACATTGCTCAATACGGCTATACTTATGAAAATTGTCTAGCATTCTTTCCGCTATACCCGTTGGTCGTCAGATATGTGGCTTATGGAATAAGCAGCGTGCTTGGATCATTCGTAAACTTTCATAGTACATTGCTAATATCTGCTTCATTAGTAAACATTATAATGTTCATAAAATCAGCTGATATATTACATCGGTTAAGTTTAAGAGTTCTAAGGAATGAGTGTAAAGCCTATAAATCAGTCATATTATATTGTGTGAATCCTGCAAGCATATTTTTCTCTGCTCCATATTCCGAAACACTGTTTGCTTGGATGTCTTTTTATACAATGTTGAAATGTACTGATAATGAAACCCTGAGGTTTGCCAACATTGATATATTGTGTGGTTTACCAACAGGGTTCTCTATGATCACTAGGTCTAATGGTTCTGTTAATCTAGGATTTATAATCTATGCTAGCTTGAAAAATGTTATTGAGCGAACTTTACCTGAAATTGTGTACAAGTACAAAACATTAAAACATAAAATTATTCTTCCAGTATTGTTGTTACCATTGTTCATATCTTGTATGGCACTGTTTTTGGCTGTGATACTAGGTTTGTTACCATTTCTCTTGCTGCAAACATACAATTACTTCAAATATTGTATACACAATGAGCATAACTTGCCTGACTTTTTGTCAAATGCAGAGTATGTGTTGCCAGGGACAGCCCAAAGTCCATGGTGTAACTACTCATTGCCTCTGTCATATTCTTATATACAGTCTCATTACTGGGATGTTGGTTTTTTGAAATATTATAAGCTTAAGCAAATTCCAAACTTCATTCTTGCTTTTCCAATACTATTCCTAATAATGTATCATTGCATGCGCTACATAATTAATAATATAAGACTTTGCTTAGCACTTGGCATAAGATTTAATATATTTGGAAATTCAAACAAGATGCCTTATAGGCCAAAGCAATATTCTAAAGGATTTGGGGCCAATGATCCTTCAATATTTGTATATATAGTTCATATAATGTTTTTATGTATTTTTTGCATATTTTTTGTACATATTCAAGTGTCAACTAGGTTGTTAGCATCGGCTAGTCCAGTTTTATATTGGATTTGTTCTAGCTGTATGAATGTAAGTCCCACACCAACATCAGATCAAAACACAATTAATGAGCACTTCCGTCGAATTGGAACGGGAAAGCGAATCCCTTCCAATTATTTATCAATAGCGAATTTAGAAGGTGTTGACAATATGTATAGCAAATGGAAAACGTTTATTATATCACGACGAATGCCCGATTTTCAGTCACGTAGCTTGCAATATTATTTTATAGGATACTTTTTAGTGGGTACAGTTTTATTTTCTAACTTTTATCCATGGACATGAGTCGTGGTACGTGATCTACAAACATATCATGCTCACGTATCATATTTAATCTGGATAATTATATTTGTTTGACATATCAATATTTTATATTCAATATTCATACAATATAATGAAACAATTAATAGAATTTTATGAATGAAGAATTTTATTCATTAATATAACACTAAACGCCTTGCTAAATTGCCTTTGTTTTTAGCTAGTTTAATATTAGTAAGTTAAAAAGTTAGGTAGCAAATTTAATGCATTAGACATTTTTATATACAAATTTCATAAAATATAATTACATATTTCTGCTTGGAATGGGGCCTTTTAAGATGTCCATAATACAGCAAATTTATTCTATAAAATATGTATTTTAATGAAAAATAGAGTAATACAATTTGCTAATTAATCTTCTATGAATTATTATTCACTTAAATAAATTATGAAGTACCTATTCTAGTCATTAATATTTAAATAGGGACCTAGTCACAATTTACATACGTAAATAAGCTTATAATTTCATAGTGCGCGAATTAAATTGACAATACTAGAACCTCAATAATCACTAGAATAGTCCGTTAAAGTATATATTTTGATCATATTAATTCTGCAAAATAGGCATATTAGCTATACCGATAATTTTAATCAATAAAAAATTTCCTAACAATGTTTTAGACAAGTTATTCAATAAATAAGTTTTAAATCCATTGTAATTAATTATTTAATAACATTGTTATCATTCATTTAAGTAATTGTAAATCATTTTCAACCTTTTTATGATGCATTTCATTAAATTAATTATAATTTAAGCAAGGCTGTGCCATATTGGTCCTAAATAATAAGCTTAAACACATAAAATCAGTTTTTCCTAAAAATGAAAAGAACCATTGTTATGTAATTTAAAGCTGAATTATGTAATTAATCGGTCAACTACCAAATTCCTACAATATTAGAATGCATAGTCTTATATAGCAGCAGATTCGGAAAAATATATTGTTTATTAAAGTGCTAAATAAAAATTTCCTAAATGTATCGTTCAGTCATATTGTGATGTACATTTTGCAACAAATATTAAGTTAAACCAAACCAAATACTCTTAGTGTAAGTGCATACTAAATATAATATTATTTTCCAAAACTATACATGTTGACTTATGAATATTTGAACAGCGCCCTCTTTTGTGATAAGTTTGACTTCAAAACTATCTTTTATGCACAGACAACAGCTTGTCCAAACACAGCAGCCGTCCACTATGCAGTAATAATTAGATTTCTTAATTAATTTTTAATGACCTTCTTTTTTACTATTTCAATACTGAACTTAATTTAGCCATTTTTAGAATACAAGATGTACCTAATCACTCCATATTGGAAACTTAATTGTTATGGTGCATGTTCATTAGAGCAGAGTAACATGATGTTTCTGATCACAAAAATGTATAATAGCCGACAAAAAACTTAACCACACATCAAGGTAGTGTGCTCAAGTTGTTTGCTGCTCATTATAAGTGGGGCTTAGCTTAGATGTGAATTTTGTGGATTTATTATAATTTATAAATACTATTATTTACTCTGCTCTAGTAGAAATGGGCTGTGGATTTTTAGTTTGTGTAAACTTCATCATTTAATGAAGTTGTTATATTATGTAACAATACCTGGGTGCAGTAAATAAGTTTGGTACTGCCATCAATAAACAATCCATCAAGATGAGACTTAATATTAGAACCAGCTGAA